>NW_010420203.1:56695-71587 GCF_000710305.1 Buceros rhinoceros silvestris
TAGGAAAAGACATGTCACAGAATACATTTGTGCAGAAGCCAGAATCCTAGGCTTTGCTTTTCTTGGTTGTTTCACCATTCTCACTAATTTACAGACTCTGCATTTTGTGTTTTAGAAATGACTCTGGTGGGCACACTGTGGACATGTATGACTTGGGATGGGTACCTACTACGGTGGTGGGATTGCCCTGGGATGTCCAGCGTCCACAGTGGGAAAGGCAATGCCTGTTACCCACCCTGTTCTGATGCAGAGGACATGGCATTAACGAAATCAGACAGACAGTTTCCAGATTATGGTCCATGAGGAGGTCCTACATAAGGATCGAGGTTGTTGCTGCACCAGAAAACTCCCACAAAGAAATGCACAGCAAGGGAAACCAGCCCACACAGGACCTCCGAGGCTGTTCACAATGCACCTAAGCCATCTGTGAAGGCTGCCCACAATGGCCTCTATAACCATCTTGGTCACAAGTGGTTTGCACTGAGAGGCAGAGAGAGAGGCAGCAAAGGCTCCTCTTTCTACTCCGCCTGTGCCTGGAAAATACTATGATGACTCCTGGCTAAAGTTTCTGCATGCAGTTCTCACCCTGCAGATCACTGCAGATTTCTGTGAGGATGGCAGTTTACCAACCAGGGCTTTCTTCACTGAAGCTCATCTTCACCACAGAAAAACTCCACGTCAAGGAGGGCCAGGAAACTGCTCTGTGAGGGACCTTTGCAATGTCTGCAATGTAAGACTACAACTATCTGTCCACAAACTCCACATCAAGGAGGGCCAGGAAACTGCTCTGTGAAGGACCTTTGCAACGTCTGCAATGTAAGACTACAACTATCTGTCCAAGACAGCTGTTCTGCATATAACATCACAGCATTTTCACAGGGGTTCACGTGACAGAGCTCTTCTGCTGACCTGACTCCCTTCCAGAAAAGGTATATCTACCTTCCCTGGTATCAAGCCCCAGAAAGCCAGAGGAAAAGCAGACAGTGATGTGGGAAGAGATACAAGTGGCAGCAACACTGTGGGTGATACCCTTACGCTTGCATCGTGATGCCGTCTGTAGAAGACGAGAACATGCTGTCTGCAAAAGAGATCTACGCCATGCAGAGGCAAAGGCCTGGATCATTGCTTTTGAATTATGAATCCACTGTGACGGGAAACACAGCTGTTCTGAACCAGTCAGCATCTGCTACCCCCCAAAACCTCAGAAGTTATTACAGAATTCTTTACGCCGCTTTCCACACAAAAACAATGTCAAAACACAATGACAACTGTCAGCACAGACATACTCTTTCTAATGATCTGACATTATACCACTCCAAAATGCACCTCAGTTTCAAGCTGCATGTCACAGAGGCACATTAGTTAACCAGTCACCAGAAGAGTCTTCTCCTGATGCTGTAAAGTCATCTGTCCACCTTACTTGTGCAGCTGAAAAGAGGATGCATACTTCACATACTCAGAAGAACGTCCAGGATAACCCATTAACAGATTCACAACAGTTCCACGTAGATGACATTGTTATCCAAGTACATTTTATCAGTTCTTAACTGAGTAAAGGTAAAACGCAAGTAAAAGCATTTTTAAAGACATCTATGGTAAGCAATACAGTTGCAGATGTCTTTAAAATATACAAGCAGCAAAGATGTGACAGGAAAACCACACTTAACCTACTTACACTGAGATTAAATCAGGAAGAACTCTCTTCCCCCATTACAGAAATCAGTTGCCAGGGTTTAACTTTCAGCAGACCTTACGCCTCAGGTTGCATCTAGCAAAAGAAAACTTACCTTCAGGAGACAAACCATCTATCACACAGCATCAGCATTCCACTGGTGTCCCTACTTGTTCTCTTTTGGCTACTGCTAGTGCTCGTGCCAGGCTAACTCCGTTTCTGCTGACATAGTTTCTCTTCTCCCAAATTCATGAACAGGAAGGAAAATCATAATGATATAAAAATGATTTAAGTATTAACAGAGTACTAACAGGGAAAAATGATTGTGCAGGGCCAAATCTCCATTCAGAGAAACCTACATAGATTTTCGGAAGATTGTGTTAGTGCATCCCCAATCAGGATTTGGCACGTGCTAAGTACAACCTATCAAACATGTCCAGCAGTGTTTTTCTATGCATTTTCTACCTGGCACATGTAAAGTCTCTCATCAGAGAAAACGTGAAATCATAAATCACTTCATAACTTATCACATAAAATAGCATATACTTGTACTTTTACAAAATTACATTTTGTTTCAAATAATGGAATTCTTTTACAATTAGAAAACAGAATAACTCACTTGCTGTAACATTTGTTTTTATATACAGGATGTTGCATCTTTCCCTTGAATAAGCAAAGAACTTGAGCAGTACAACACATAAACATTTGTGTCCCCAATCCAGAATGTGGCTCACTGATATTACAGAAAGTCTTAAAATGTAAGTTGTATTTGCGAATGTAAAAAATAATAAAAACCCAGTGTTCTATGTGGAACATCTTTCTCTTTTACAAAGGACTGTGCAGATGTAAAAGAACAGTGTACAAAATCATAAGGTAGACTGTGGGTGGATAAAAGCCACGCACCCAAGTGTATGTTTTCTCTAATGAGTAAAGAATACTTTGTATACCTTCATTATACTATTTTAAAGTGTGTATACACACACACAAATACTACACAAATATATAAGCCAGTCCTGCTGCTGAAGGAAACTTTATATACACATCTCTATAGATGAAATGTCTTGGTATGCATGCAACCGAGAGCACTGCCAGCTTCCAGCGACTTCAAGAGGTCAGGCAATAAGACACCCTATCGACTTTGATAATTTTTGGATCTGTTGGCTATTATTTTGCTAAAACTATACTGACTCTTAAATTTGGATACATAGCAAAAAGTCCTGCTTTACCATTCCCAGCACCAACAGATCAATATTCTGATCCGATCATGGTCACCTCAACATGTAGCATCATCAAATACAGTCCTCATATGTACCCAATCTATCCATGTCTATTTTCAGCTTAAAGCGAAAAAATATTTTTTTCATTAAAAGTAAATCCCTTTTATATGCTGTACCATGATACCAGAAACACAAAGACTAATCAATCCCACTCCTTGTTTCTAAGCAAGTTTTTCCTGTTCTGAAATACGCCACTGCCTCTCATTATAATTTTCCTAGCCCTGTGTCACTTGATGTTGGCCTATTTTGGTCAGCAAAAGACCTATGGCAGACAAGGCACCAAGTACAAGACTCTGCCCACCTCCAGTGACCTGACAAGAGAGGAGATGCTATTACACAGTATTTTTAAAAAGCGACAGTAACCAAAGGGAGACAAATCTCTAGGGAATGATACCAAATGGCATCTCTCACCAGGCTGCCTTACTGAGGGCTGCTCTTGTTTGGCTTTGCAAAGCACTCAGCATTTTGATTAAGATCCAGCAAAGCATTTCTGCATTTCCCATGTCTTTCCACAACCGACTTGCAGGGAACTATTTGTACGTGTGAAGACAAACCTACACTTCATATTTTGCTAGATCGGGATTCAAGGCACCAATCGTCTTCCTGGATCCTTGTTTTGTCATAAGAATTGGTTAAAATAAGCTAAAAAAAAATAAAATCTCAAAAGCTAAAAGGCCTCAAGACCCAGGAACATTCCTAAAATAATTTGCATTCCACAGCAGGGCAAAACCATTTCCATTTCAATGAGCCTGTGGAGAGGACTCTGGTCTATTCCTGAAACTCAGGACTGAGCCTAGCACAAAACAAACATTGAACCCACTTGTACAGGTCACAAGAAAGAGCACTTTTTCCCGTTCTCCCTCAATACCTTGGTTAAACTCTTTTCATCGCTTCAGGCTGGCATCCCAACACTCATTTCAGGAAGGGCGCTACCACTCCTCTCCACTGGACAAGCTGGTGGCAGGGAGATTTCCTTTCCCTTCCCTGCATCCTCCTCAGGCAGCCTTCCCCAGAGTCAACAAGTCTCCTGTGGCTTAAACAGATTTTATGAAAACCTTGGCTTTAACACCCTCTCCTTTCATGAGCTCGCTACAAATAAAACGCATTAGCAGCCGCCAGCTTTCCAAACATGGGGAGCGAAACTCACTGCAGAGACAGACCGACAAGTCCCCACAGGTCCCAACAGCCACTCCCGTAACCAGAGAGGGGGATAGCAAATGTCAGGAAATCATAAAAACAGATTTGTCATCTGGAAGCCAAGACCTTACCTCACACATCTTGCTGAATTACTGTAATCGAAAACCTCCTGCCTCAGATGCTCACAAACCCACATCATCACCCAGACGCATCCTACAGCACTACTGCAGTAATGTAATGCAGTGTGTAATGTTGCTGCTATATTACGTAAATATTAATATCCAAATTATTTGGTCAAATGTCACTTTCAGAGACTTGCTCTCACACTTCAGCAGCTTTAAATTTCAACACTGACACGACCACTTCATTCACAAACTTGTAAAACTGAGGAAATTTTACCTGAAAAAGGATTTCGGGTCCAGAACACTGGAATTTTTACAGGTATTTTAGATGCAACATATGATCTCAATGGTGGTTTCAACAGGTTTAGCAGCTATGTCTCTTCAGCTGCTTCATAAAAGCTGGATGTCTCTATCCATAAATTATGTATCAAAGCATAATTAATGCTCTTCCATAACCTGCCCCAGTCTGTTAACAGTGTCTTTGCTAGTACAAATGTTTTCTTTCCTCCATCCACTCCTAAAGGCCTCAGAGAACTGCTTGAGCCGTCTGAAGGAAGCAGTAACACTAACACATCTTCAAAACTCCAACTACAGTGCAAGCAAAGAACTTAATACTCGAGGTAGAGAGACAACAGTAGCTGATTTGTTTAATTAAATGCCATGAGCCTTGTACAGGATAACAGCTGCCTGTCGCATCCCTCAATCTGTTTGCTGCAACCTGCACGCTTAGATTTTCCACCAACAGCAGCTGGATTTGCCAGTGGCAAACTTTGCAGCGAAACCATCCACGTCCCTTCATTGCCGTTCGTGCACGTGGACTGGCTGGAGTGGGATCCTCCGTGAAAAATGTAACCTACCACTTCACATGCTACAGATGCAAGGGGCAATTATTAAAACTACCTTATTGAAACAGAGCCGTCAACATTAAGTCATCAGTGACCAACTCTGTTGGAATTAAACTGTAACCTGAGGAGTGATTTCTTACTGCCTTTTCCTAAAGGGTTAGTTTTAAGGGTTATATATTCTTAGTAGTGCTTAGAATACCTACAGTGCACAACTCTAAAAATATCCAAATCCTCCAAACACTGTATATATTCTTGATTAATGACAGCTACACATGTTCCCAAATATCACTTAGCTGTTTCCTTAATTTTTCCTTTGATTATGAAGCCACATGATGATTCTAAAAATCCACAAATTGTGGCTCACACGTTACTGTTAAATAAACATGGATATAGATGCAGACTCAACTCAATGAATCACCATTGAATTCAGCACACCGATCTGTTCCTCAGATAAAGGAGAGAGAAAAAGTTGCTCCTCGCTGTCAACTAAACATCAGTTGAACCTCTTGCTCTCCCATACTGACGGATTGTAACACAGAGTTCTAATTGGATTCCCGCCTTTCCAAGGTCTGGACTGGAAGCCTTGTCAGTAATCGTACGGCATAAAATCCTTCTTGGGATCCTGTGCCACTTCTTGCACATTACTCAGATACGAAACCAAAAAATATGGCATTACATGCACAGTGCTTGTGCCTGTTTAAAATTTCACCTCACACCATAATGTATTTCTACCCTTTTATCCAGCAAAAATGAAACCTGAATAAATTAAAGGGGACTGGCTCTTGTCTATGGAACCTTCTTTTTTCAGTGTAGGAGAATGGAAAAGGAATTATGAAACCAGAATAACACAGTCAATGCTAAAGAGCCCTGTAAAGGCTGGTAATGGAAGCGTTCAGCCTCTACCTCCACGGAACGAAAAAACCCATTTAAAGATGCGTGACTGTACCAGTACCAAACTAGGAAGTTAAAATTGGGCACATCATGGATTAATGAATGCAAAGTGCAGGCAGACATAAAATATACCTCGTTTTTCAGCAGTTCGACATTTTTATTAGTCACTTGTCTGTACGCTATTTTTTCAGAGACAGTCCTGGCATTTGTTTAACTTCTCCAAGGGCTCTAGCTACAGAGTCAAAGAACACCATTTTTTCATTTAAAAGATAGCCTGATAGAGAAAAGCTTGTTGCAATAATGTAGAAAAAAACTGGTGATCTCTAACCTTTCACTTAAAGTTCACCGAGAGGTCATTTGTCCTTATTTCTTCACCCAGTTCTGTGACCTCTTCAACTCCAACTTTGACATCTAAAACATCCATTCAGTATGGTTCAGTGAGTTAATGAAAAATAACCCAAACGACTCAGACGTTTGACATTTGCACCCCAAGTTACCAGAAGGTCACTTCAGTAATTTATAAAACCTTCATGAACACGCTCTGTCAGATGTTTGTACAGGATGTGACGTCTGCAAGTACAGGAACTCAGGGTTATCTGAAAGTGACCGCTATCCGGTACTTAGATGGTTTCCATCAACAAAGTACTGAAGTGTATTTTACTCGGTGCACCATGACATCCTAGTCTCCAACATCTACCACAATTTTTTAATAAAAAAGCAACAGTTTTCTAACAAATGGTAACTGATGACTTGCTAACCAGCTTTGGGAGAATCAGTATGATTCAAGAGTCAGTGCTCTGCTGGGACAAACTGAAGGCACAGGTCACACTTTCCACAAAGACGCTGTTTTGTGTTGTTTTGTAAACTCCATGGATTCAACTTTTGAAGAACATCCTTGCCAAAAGAAATAAAATTAAAATTACAATTTACTGCAATTTAAGATTCTGAGACCCAAATATATTATTAGAAGTACGACAGCAACCTTAGCACCTAAGTAGATGTGTGACAATTTTTGCTATCAGGTTCGAATTTAGTTTTAAAAATTATAACTTGACTATAGGTTTTTCTAAATTAGATGATTAATAAAGTAATCAGTGAAATCACTGACCATCAGACAATTCAGAATCTTATATGGTCTAAAATATAAGTGAATTTGACAATAAAGAAGTTTTGAAGTAATACATCCTGCTAATATTTTCACAGATCAAAAAAGACAGTCATTCTACATTGTCTTCCACTACTTTGTCAATTGTTTTACTGATTTGGGTACAAAATATGTTAAATAACCTTATTTGCATACTCTGTCTTCCATCAGTTTAAAAAGTCTGTATTCATTTTTGTAATGTCCTACTGTAACATTATTTTGAAATGTTGGTATTTTTAATGCTGATAAAAGTGGCATGAAAAACTTAGCAAAAATCCGATCTTTTTTTTAAAAGGACTGAGACTCACGACCCCTTCTCAACCAAGTCACTTTGATGATCTCTAACAGCCTCATATACACTCTGTAACTCATCTTTGCTAGGGGGGCCAGAGATTCGTATGTATTTGTCTGTATGGGTGCTGAGGCCTGCAAGGACTGAAGTGTTCTGAGATTCAGGCTTTAACACTGACAAATCACTGAAAATATAAGAACAACTTACAGGGGAAAAAAAAAATCATGGTTTTCCTTTTTTTTTTTTTTAGAATAAGAGGGAAAACCAATTTTACTCTCTATTGTCCTTGTTTGGCTTTTTTCCTTGTCAATCTCTCTGTTTTGGTCAGGGCAGCCTCTCTTCATTTTATTCAATATATGCTTGAAAACCAGGACACAGCTTTGTTAACCAAAAACTTCCACATACATTAGCAGACTCAGTGAAAAATTTGTACAGAAAATTCATGCATTGAGAAGGAAGATGATTCTATCTATCACTCACACTAAGAGCATTTTAGAAAAGAACAGCATGTAAATGCACACAGGTCAAGTAAAGATGATTTCCAAGCGTGAAAATTATTCTTGTCACTGGCAGCTGTTATGCGAGAAGTAATAAGGTCCAGAAGCCTTGCCGGGCACGACCAGTGATAAGAATATCATTACAATCCATCTGCAACCTCCAAGAGACCCAAAATGCCTCTGCAATCTTTTGTTCTAAGCAGAAGCGAAAATCCAAAGCGACAGGTTTCCAAACCAGGACACTATGAGTGTCACCACACCAGTAAGAAATTTTTCACGAACGCCCCCACACAACAGGTTCACAGAAGGGAAAGCAGAGAATACTTTTCAAACTACAGAATTTCAAGATGACAGCTTTTATAGTAAATGTGTGCTTGCTTTGCCAGCTTATTTACTTGTTTTGTGGGGAAAGGAGTGTTAGGTTTGTAAAAACAAGTGCGTCATGAACAAGTCAAAATATTTCCAGTAAAGGTCTGAATATGCTGAGTTAACTGAAAGCAAAACATTTGCAGAAATGTATCCCTTTCACTGGCCTTGTGATGAAACAGGCTGGATTATATTTCACTGAAATTGTTGGTTTCATTCTCCTTCATCTGGGATATAACAGCCTCCCCCTCCCTGTGGAAATCCTCAACTGACATGGTTTTTCTTACTTTCATTAGCACCTACCACTGAGGACCAACTGGAGTGATCACCTTCCAGTGCTTGGCACCATCGGGCCGTGAGGAAGGGCTATTTGGCTGCCAGGTGTACAAGAAGCAAACGATGCATCCGCTCAGGATACCTCATGTATTAAAACTTCTCTTCCTCCAAAAGAGGGAGGCGTGGTTTTATCATAGTGCATTTGGATTCATCTGAGCAGCAGCCCCAGTCTCTTCTTGGATGAGCCCCGAGAATACAAAAGGGAGTGTTTAACAGGTAAACCACCCGATTTCAGCAGGCAAATCACCTGCTGCCATTTCACTGTGAGAGGCATTAAGTCATTGTTTAATTAATATGGGTGATTGCTGAGATATCAAAGTGCAGGTGAAGCAGAGAGAGTTATGTTACTACTTTGCTTGTCTTAATCACTTAGAAAGGGTTTAATGCCTTTTACTTACTCTATGATGCAGGTGAACCATGACTCCCACCAAGATACAAGAAAAAATCAGAAGCCAGAAAGCATCCTGGACCAAGTATGTCGAGTCTTTCTACTTTCTCAGACATCACAAAGATTGCCTCTCTGAACAGAAAGTTGAGTTGGTTGCTAGGACTAAATGAAAACTGAATTAAAATAGATCTTCTTATGTCGACAAAACAAATTTCTGGATTTTTTGCACTGTTCCTCCATCTAAGAGTTTTTCTTTTGTTTCTTCAATCCAACTTCAGAATGTTTTTAGTAAATTTTTTCCTTTAGCTAATACTTTCCAGTATTTCACTACTTTGCCTTTGCCTTTTGCTTACCAGCTCTTTCCAGATCTCTGTTCAGCATTGCTGCTTCTTTTCCTTTCATAGTCCCCTTGGTTCTCTGCACACAGCTGCTGTGGTAATGACTCTGGAGACAACTCCACCTGACAAGGAAGGATCATCCACCCCTCTAGGGACAAAATAAACTTTGAACTAGCTTGGCTATGTCTTTAGCATGTGCTTCACTGGTCCTTCCACTGTTTTTTATTGCAGGACAATATAATGACTAGATACTCAATGTCTTCTTTGGGCATGAATCTGTCAAGGCACTGGCAATACAGAATTTTAATGCTTTAAAAATCACTCGTTTATTGCTCAGCCTGGCAGCACTTTGAACTCTAATCTTTAAAAAAGCTGTATTGATTCTAGTGTTACTTATTTCAGTACGTCCAGTAGGACAGGACAGACCAATGCTGTTGATCGCATTATATAGCTGTGGCAACTGAAGTAACATTCTAGCTGAGGTAAACCAACAAAATTGCACTGACGGTTTACGGTCAAAAAAGCACATGGGACTTCTGCTGCTGCAGTTCTCTCTGAAAGACATACATGATACTCTCAGAGAAGGTATCTTTGCTTATCCTCAAAAGTCCCTCAACACCAGTCATAGCCACAGGAACCTGAAAACAAGAGGCCAAATAGAGGAGCAAAGTATAATATTGCTCACTGCGCTATATTTGCTTGCTATTGCACGTGCCAGCACAGGTGAGATACTGCTATTGTAGTATTTTCCTAAGTGCAATTCTATCACACGCCCTGTAGAAAAGCAGAGCACATCTGCACTGACCTTGTCACCTGTGCCACAGTACAGGACTTGGAGCAAATGCTGTGCTTTGTCTGCTGTAGGTATCAGATGGACTGCACAGGAAGACACTGGCTATCTCTGTGCTCTCCGTGTGTCTGTAGGACTCTTTAGCCCATCTGACCCCATGTCCATGACTTGATGCCCAATGCACACAGTTGACCACATTGGTAGCACCAACCTGTGCACTCTACCAGCTGCTATTCTGCATTTGCTGCAAACATTATTTCTTGCTACACTTCTCCACATGATGCTTTGAGAATCAGAAGGGTGATAGGGGTCAGTGCCTCTCAACAGGATGAAGCCAGCAAATTTAGATACTTGTGAATGAATCTTGCCATTCTGAAGTGACTACTGTTCCAGAACAGGCAGCACACAACTTTCCCCAAGACAAAGCACAGCATCATCTGCGGAATGACCACGGTGAGCCATTGCACGTGGCATGTCTGGGTTGTGCCAGTCATCTGCAACACCCCTCAGCACAGAGTTGACATTTTACACAAAAGAGCCATGTGCAACATGCAGGTCTGAGTAGCTATCAGCTGAACTACCTTAACCACAACCACAAGTCTCCCTGTCAAGAGACCCACTGCCCACATAAGGCAAAAAGAATGACATCACTCTAGACATCCAAGTGACCACTTTCCTATAGTATCTCAACACACAAAAGAGACAAATCCCCTGTTCCTCACCAAGATACACAGAGAATAGGCAGTGAAGGAGCATCCTCCCATGACAGATGCATTCCCACCTCCCTCAGAGCGGAGGAGGAGAAAACAGAGGAGATAACAACTAGGACAGGGAATCATCCACGTTACACAGAGGACTGTCTCCCAGCAGCTGCTGTAGGATGAACATTGGCACTTAGTCTCTGACTCCTGCAGGTCAGACAGAGACGAGAGGTCTTCTTCCTCATTACCTAATTGTCAGGGCTAGGTGCCACTTACTGCAAAACATGGTGATATTCCTGAGATACTCCCTACATCTTCTTTTATACTCCAATAGCAGCACCTCAGTTAAGAATAACAAGATGAAATGCACACAGTTCTTCTTCACAGCTACTTTTTCACAGGCTCTTCACTGACACAGACAAGAGCTAGAGTTTTCATTTATATTTGTCTAATATCTTCAAGACTTTATTAGCAACTCAGTGCCAGATCTTTCTACACTTGAAACTTGAGGCTCTCCAGAGGAAAAAATCACAACAAACAAGGATGCTGACTCACCAATCTAGCGTGACTGAGCTTACTTGAAACCCTTTAACAACCTACCTCGAGGACTAAAAATGCACGCTTTTCTGCATTTTATTCCCACTGCAGGTTTTCAGATGTTTAAGCAAGGGAATACTCAGTGTCAGTGTGATCAGGGATGTTCTTTGAAAAATCATGGTAGTGAATGGGACAGAACACTGGGAGGTAATCTGTGTGATCAAATTATCTCTCCAACTCACTAGACATAAATCATAAATCAATGTCTTATGATACAACTTGTATGCTGTCATCATTCCAGCTTGGAATTTTGAGTAGTTAACGCCATTTGGAAAGCTTAAACCTTGCTATCCCAAGTTGTTTGTAAAACAGCTTCTCCTAAAATATCAGGGATGCCTTCCTCAATTAACTCTGTCTCGGAGAACAGAGTAGATTGCTTTTATCTTTCTCCTTCTGGCACCTGATCCAAATTTAGCACCACAACTCACACTATTTTACAGCAGGTCAATCAGTAGAGGCAAGAAAAGCAAGAAAAAAGCGGAACTATGAGAAGCATAGGGACAAAGACCACTGGAAAGAACTGCTGTCTCTGGATCATGGTGTCAGAGACATCTGAAACTCAGAATGCTCTTTCTCAGCAAATTCCAAATAGCCCATACTCAGAATAATGCATGGAAGAAAGAGATAAGTTGGAAAAAAAGTAAAGCTACAAGTAAAATATTTTATTATCCTCAGGCTATGTGAAGAATTAAATATTATCAACTTCCACGATTTTCCCATACCAAATTCAGGCAGACTGACCTTCTTTCTGTCCTAACTCTTGTTATTTCCTGCTAGTTATCATAAAATAGCAGTATCCTTGGCATTATTTAAAGAGATTTCCTACTTCTTTCCACACACGCAAGGGAAGAACAAACAGTTTCTTCTGGGTTTAGCAACAACTAAATGATGTGGCCGGTTGTACGGTGGCATGTGCTCAAGTAGAAGTGTGTGACTGCTGTTCCTTTGGCATTTAGAGCAGTCTCATTTGCCTCACGCTTATCTTTGAAAGCAGGAACATCTTAAAATAAAACCTCCGTGGAGCTAGTAGGGAACTAGTTGGCAATGTGTACTTTATAAATACGCTCTGGTTCTCCAAACATCTTGTGAGCCAGATTGCGCTTACTGAAAAGGACTATTTAGGTTCGTGAAGTTAGGTGTAATGTTGAGTGCTCAAACACTTGAAAACTTACATCAAATACATGAAACTTATATCAAACACCAGCACAGACCATCTTAGGTATAGTGTGTGTACTTACTTACGGGCGAGGCGAGTGCTGCTGATGGTTTTGGGTTTTAATCATCAGACAAGAAGTGAGGAGTTTAAGGGAAAAGGACAGTGGCTCAGGTTCCAGCCCCTGCAACACACTGTAGAATAGATGTTTCTTAATAGTCACAGGGGAAAATTATTTTACACCGTTTCCTTTCCACCGAGTCCTGGCAGAAGGGCAGGCAGGGAGAGAAGAAATGTGTGTGCTCACAGAGCTTCACAACAAGGAGATTCTCGCTGCAGAGCAGATTATGGAATTGAAAGGAAACAGAAGCTATTGTCTTTAGTTAGAGAGCATGAATCTGTGACCTGCTGGCTTACGTGTCTGCAAAATGAATGCAAAACAAGTGTCCACGTTAAAAGAAAGTCTAGCTATGAGCAATGCACTCAAAGCAGTTTAAGTCTTCATCTTCATCTCAAAAACTGAGCAATTCTAATAAACTTGAAGACGCCAATCTAAGGTTTTAGCACGGTTAAACTTGGAGAACTAACTACATGATTTAAGGGTCCCTTCTGCTTTTATTTTGCCGTGTTTATGTGCTCTTTGTATCAAACTCTCCAGATCTCTCAGTGCTGTTCTCACTCTGATGCACGGATCTGGAGAAACTGCTACAGTCCTTCTGATCTTACCTCTAATTTTAACTCCTGCTCATCCCACCTTCCACTTCTTACACAAATAATCCAATCATCAGTTTGCAGCATCTGCATGATCAGAACAATCGGGTCCCGTTTAAATGTCAGACATACACCTTGAGAGCACTCAACAACTCAGAACACAGTGGCGAGCAGCCTATCACGCACTTACACTACCCCAGGATCTATACTGGCTGCCATTAGGTTTGCAAATGAGATTTTGACTGCTTTGACTTACAGCGCAGCGCAAGTAAGTGCACACTAATGGTGAAACATACACTGCACACACAGCGGCACCACCACCGCAAACATAGGCAATATCAAATAATAACCACACAATTTGTCACAGATCCTGTCAGTGCACCTGTACTTCTGTTTAACGTAACTACCCGTGTTCCACCTAAGAGCCACCTTGCCCGCACAGCCCCGTTTCGTGTTGTACAGTGTGACTGCTCGCCATGCACAGAGGTGGAGCAGTGCTCCAAATCAACAACGGGGACAGGAAGGACCGGGGAAGGGAAATTCCCAACGACAGGATCTTTATTTCTCCCCAGCAAAGGGTCAGAGCACAAGAGAGGTGCTGCAGATGCGGGGCCAGTGGAGCACTGCAGACCTTACAAGATAAACAGACGCTCTCATCTTGCAGGGGAAGTGGCCAAGTCAGGACAGGACCGCTCAACACTTTGTGCCGCTGCACGTGATTAAGCATGTCAGACTTCAACAGCCAGATTTTCTGCTAAGCTTTGGGACAACCAAGAATCCGGTCACACATGCTGATGTTAATTTTACAGCTGCAATACTGAGAGATGCGACTGTTCAGATTGAGAACTTCTTCCTTCCTCATTCTGGCAGAGCTGGATTTGCTCACACCACCAAGCACATCCTCTCCTGCCACTTCTTCGAAAGAGAATGTATGTACCATTCATATTTATTCATGAAGACCCTCGTCACCAAGGTAATAGGAATAATCCTGTACGTTGGATGAAGCGGCCACTCACGAATTTGTATGTAGATATATCAGGTACCCCAAAACATAGCTTGCATTTTGTCCTATACAGTCCTTCATGAATTAAAAATATCTGCTGAGGTGGAAAGATTATGTTTAAACTCATATTTTAAAGACAGCTACTACTTCATCAACTACTGTAAACACCTTCTACAAAAAGTTAGCGTTATTAGCCCTCCTTTGTAAGAAGGAACATGTTATGCTCCAGTCACACAGGGAAAGCAACAGCTCTTGGAGAAGAGTTTGGATGTCCCAAATTCACCTTTCTGGAAAAACAGTCATTCGGCTGTGGGATAGTGACTTTTCACGAGGAAATAAAAAAAAATTTTTAAAGTTCAATTTTAACAAAGTTACGTACTTTAAGAAAAAAATAAACTTTGTAATGTAGTAAATTCCTCTTCCCCACAGGAAAAAAACCAAATTCGTGACTCCCATAGGTGACAGCTCAAGACTTGACGGCACAAGCTGTCACAGCTGAAGAGGGATGAAAAGCGGATGTAAACCGCGCTGCGGCCGCTTCTCTCGACCGAGATTTTGACGCAGGCGTCAAGACCCGTTTGCGAGCGACGAACGCTCGCTGGGGCCCGCAGATGTCTTCTCAGGCGGGAACA
>NW_010420204.1:0-14397 GCF_000710305.1 Buceros rhinoceros silvestris
CAAACCACCTGTGACATCACGAAACATATATGATGTCACAAACTGCCTGTGACATCACAAACCACCTGTGACATAACAAACTGCCTGTGATGTCACAAAGGACCCGTAACGTCACAAGATGCCTGTGACATCACAAAACACCTTTGACATCACAAACCACCTGGGATGTCACGAAACTCCTGGGACATCACAAGCCACCTGTGATCAGAATCACAAAATCACAGAATCATCTGGTGGAAGAGATCTTTAAGATCACCACGTCCAACCATGCACCCTGCACTTCCAGGGTCCCTAAACCATGTCCCTCAGCACCACACCCACATGTCTTTTAAACACTTCCAGGGATGGGGACTCCACCACCTCCCTGGGCAGCCTGTTCCGATGCTTAATGACCCTCTGTGTAAAGAAATTTTTCCTGATAGCCAACCTAAATTTTCCTTGGCACAACTTAAGGCCATGTCCTCTCATCCTGTCATTCATAACGTGAGAGAAAAGACCGACCCCCACCTCCCCACAACCTCCTTTCAGGTAGTTGTAGAGAGCAATAAGGTCTCCCCTCAGCCTTCTCTTCTCCAGACTAAACAATCCCAGTTCCCTCAGCCACTCCTCGTAGGAGAAGTTCTCTAAACCCTTCACTAGTTTCGTTGCTCTGCTCTGAACCTGCTCCAGCACCTCAACATCCTTCTTGAAGTGAGGACATTTATGAAGGGCAGGTCCTGTTTGACCAACCTGATCTCCTATGACAAGGTGATCTATTTAGTGGATGAGGGAGGAGCTGTGGATGTTGCTTACCTGGACTTTAGTAAAGCCTTTGACACCGTTTCTCATCTCATTCTTCTACAGAAACTGTCTACCTATGGCCTCGATGGGTCTACACTTCACTGAATAAAAAACTGGCTGGATGGTCAGGCCCAGAGAGTGGTGGTAATTGGAATCAAGTCCAGCTGGTGACTGATCACCAGTGGTGTTCCCCAGGGCTCAGTACTGGGGCCTGTCCTCTTCAACATCTTAATCAATGATCTGGATGAGGGGGTAGAGTGCACCCTCAGCAAGTTTGCAGAGGACACTAAGTTGGGTGGGTGTATTGATCTGCCTGAAGGTCAGGAAGATCTACAGAGGGATCTGGACAGGCTGGATAGATGGGCTGAGACCAGTGTTATGAAATTCAACAGGACCAAGTGCCGGCTCCTGCACTTAGGCCACAGCAACCCCCTGCAACGTTATGGTCTTGGGGGAGAGTGGCTGTGAAGCTGCCCAGTGGAAAAGGACCTGACGGTGTTGGTTGACAGCTGATTGAATATGAGCCAGCCGTGTTCCAGGTGGCCAACAGCATCCTGCTTGTATCAGGAATGGTGTGGCCATCAGGAGGAGGGAAGTGATTGTCCCCCTGTATTCAGCGCTGGTGAGGTTGCACCTTGAGTACTGATGAAAGACAAGAGTAGAAAGGAGAGTGGCTGTGAAGCTGCCCAGTGGAAAAGGACCTGACGGTGTTGGTTGACAGCTGATTGAATATGAGCCAGCCGTGTTCCAGGTGGCCAACAGCATCCTGCTTGTATCAGGAATGGTGTGGCCATCAGGAGGAGGGAAGTGATTGTCCCCCTGTATTCAGCGCTGGTGAGGTTGCACCTTGAGTACTGATGAAAGACAAGAGTAGAAATATAACTATGGAAGATAAGGCCTGCCAAAGAGAAGATTTAATCTGAGGAAATGATGTGTTTGATTTATAATTGCGAAGACATAATAGATTTATGTAAGGTTTTTTCCAAGGACCATATCGGCATTCTGAATAGAAATTATCGATGTACAATATTAATAAAGCATTAAAGCGATTAAGAAATGACTAATATACAGCTAAAAAGGTATCTATCTTCTTCATCAAATGTATTTGTTATCTATGAGATCTTAGGAAGATCATCAGGACCTTGGTACCACTCCAAAATTTTTATCCATTATCTCTAAGACCCAAAATCCCTGTTGGTAAAATTTCAAATGCAGCAAATGTTGAGGAGGACAGAAGGATCACGTAGCAAACTGAGGCTTTTCAAAAGCAAGGCATTTAAAGGCAGTGAAATTTAAAGCTGGTCTCACCCAAGCAAGATAGGCCGGCCCTAAGAAGAACTGCATCTTAGAAGTGACTCTGGAGCAATGAGAACGATGCACCATGAGCACTCAGTGTGGTCAAAAAAGGCAAAGGAGGTGTCTAGTGAACAGAGAGGCAGTAAAGTAGTGTTGAAGAAAGCATAGAGAAGCTGAATGCGTTTGTCTCAGCCCCTTCCAACGCCTCCAGTCACACAGAAACCATCAGCATCCCGTGCACTGTGCTGGGACTTGCACTGCTCCCACCAAGCCCTGCGCCCCTCTACTCTGTGCAGCTGCTTTCAGCGTTTTTCAGTCTCCTGTTTTTTAAAACCCAATCACTTGAGAAGCAGCCACCGTGACAGGGACACAAGCAACTCTAGGGAATGTGGGTCTGAAAACAAAGATTTTCCTGGCAGCTTGTAAGAGCAGAGGGAAGGTGGGACCAACAATGATCATGCCCCTGCTAAGGAAGTGTCAGCCGGCCGTCAGGGGTGCTTCTGCTGGGCCATGCCTAAGAAGCTACACTGCTTTGACAAAGGGCTTCGTTTCTCAATGGTTTTGAACTACTTACACTGTACACATGTCACTTTCTAATTTATTTCAGCTAATGAAATTTCTGAGAAGCAAATCAGATTGCTATTGATGCTGAATCTAATGCAGCCCCTTCTTTGTCACAGTCACTTTCTGAAATGAAGTTACAACAGTCCTGTAAAAAATACCTGATGTGACAGGCCTGGAAGATGAAATGGTTTGTTGATGTCAGTCTGTGGTAATGAAGCTGAGCCAAATTGCTCAAGAGCAACAAATTATATAGATCTAGGGCATAGAAGAATTTCAGCTGTATCACCTTAACGTCCTTTTTAATGAAAACAAATTGCTTTGTGCTATGTAAAGTGATGCCAGTAGGATCTGGGAAGTTCAAAATGACACAAGGGCCTTGGTAGGATCCTCATCCAGCTCAGTGGAGGCATGACAAAGTGAAAAATGAGGAAGGGACCAAGAATTTGGTTCTGAAAACTTTCACTGGAGCCTCTGTTTACATCCTCTACCAAGCCAAATATGAACAAATATTGTTGTTTTATTCATCATAGTAATTGCTGGTCGTTTGACTTCTTCAAATTTGACTTCAATGAAACTTCACTTAAATTGGCAACACCTCTGAAGCCTGGCCTAAGTTTCAAAGTGTTTAGTCATTTTAAATATGGGGGTATGATTACAACAGAAAATAAAACCAAACCCCAAACTAAAATAAGTGGCTGTACCAAGGATCTGTTATCTCAATACAGTTTTTTTAAACTGTGTAAAGCAACGTAAGCAGTACTTTTCTCAGTGGTCATTGTTTGTACAGTGTGGCACCTCAGCCTTCCAGTGACATGCCTGCATCACCCTGTGCTAGGGACTAGATGAATATACAAATCTTAAGACGATATTTTTGTAACAGGCTTTTAATATGCCCAATACATTTGCAAAAGATCAGGTCTTTAACTGACATACTGAAACCCTATCTTCATTTTAAAGAAGAAGAAAACTGAAGTCAGTTCAATTCTTTCTATCACAAAGAAGAGATTTACAGATTTCCACAGAAGATACTTGAAAGGACACCTTTGCCTGCAAAGCCATTGATTGCTTTTTCCAGGTCATATGACGAGGTGGGACTGAGTCCTTACCCTGACCATAAAGAAGCAGCATCCTTTTTTTTCTTTTTTTGGAGATGATTACATTTTAGTGCTGCTCTTCTGTATTCTAAGTGATTATTTTTCAGGGATAATCCTCCTCCTTTGTATGAGTAAACTCACAAATGCCTTGAGGCTAGTCTTTAAAGAGCCTTACTTAGGTACAGACATTATCTACCTTCTGTATTAGAAAAACACGTTGGAATAGATATTAGAGTCATTGTATCTGCATTGCTATAAGGGGCCACAAAAAGGCTGACTTTGATGAGGGTGGCAAGCCTGCTGACGGAGCTGTGGTGGTGTTCAACAGAGAGCACAGCGGTGCTGTGGCTCTGCTGCGCGAGAGAGCTCTGCACTGCCCTGTTAGGCCTGAGCTCGGGGTAACCACACAGTCACTGATCTTTGTTTTGCAGAAAAAGAGAGCTCGTACAGCTTTGACAGGTGTATAATGCTTAGATCATATCCCATTTCCACCTTTTGATGCTTAGATGACACAAAAAACACTTTGTCCACTTGCAGTTAATGTTTCCACAACTAACTTTTTGCTAACGCATCCGCAGGAAAAGCATCATAAATACTTCTGGAGATAGACATTGATTATATGGCTTGCAGGAAATTGCTGTTTGGCCCAGCTAAAATGCATGAATGAATTGGCAGTAGGATGCTCAGAAAGCAAAAATCACATTGTATGAGCTGAGTGACTTTTCCTGCAGCATGAACAATGGATTGTCGTGGGGAACATAAGCAAATTCTAGGAGGAAATTTATTTTTTCAACTACTGGCTAAATAATTTGAATATTCAGTACATTTGTAAAAGATCAAATCCTGTTCGAGAATAACTAAAATGGGCTAGTGTGATGAAGCACATGGCCAGAGAAAAAATATTCTCTGCCCTATGCTCCATCAAAATTAGGCAGGTTTCCAAAGAGCCTCCATTCCATTGCATGCAGTACTAGTGCTTTGGTTATTTGAGTACACGTGTGCGGTCAACAGGACCATGAAGCATCTGTGTGAACCTGCATATCCCGGTGCTGCCATTGCCCAGACACCTTTTGATTCCCACGCAGAAGTTAAATTTAAGCCTGAAATGGCCTTGCTTGTGAAATAATTTCTTTCAAAAATTACTGTGCTAAGCAATGGCTGTTCTGTTATTTGACTGCATGCAGAGGATTTGTGAGGCAAAAACTATTCTGTTGTTACAGAACCCGGAAGCTGAGAGTCCTCCCAGCACAAGGAAGATGTGGACATACTGGAGCAAGCCCAGTGAGGGCCACAAAGGTGATGAAGAGCCTGAAGCATCCATCACATGAGGAGAAGCTGAGAGAAGTGGGACTGTTCAGCCTGGAGAACAGAAAGTTCAGTGGGATCTTGTCAATATATGTAAATACTTGATGGGGAGAAAGTAAAGAGGGAGGAGCCAAGCTCTTCTCAGTGGTGCCCAGTGACAGGACCAGAGGCAACGAGCACAAACAGAAACACAGGAAATTTTGTACAAGCATAAGAAAAATACTTTTTTTTACTGTAAGGGTGGTTGAACACTGGAACAGGTTGACCAGAGAGCTCAATCCTTGGAGATAACTCAGAACACAACTGGACACAGTCCTAGGTGACCTGCTGTGGGTGACCCTGCCTGAGCAGGGCTTGGACACGTTGCTCTCCAGAGGTCCTTCCCACTGGTACCGCAGCATCCTTGCCCACTTGAAGGCCCGGTACAAAGTAGAAAACATTCTTGCAGTTTGCAAAACTTCATTACTTAGTTTCCTTCTCCTCTTCTACCTCACTCCTCTCTGATTTATTTCTGATGAGTTTTTCTGACCTTTGAACTGCAGTTTTATCTGCCAGGTGGCTGAACTTTGCTATGGCTGGGCTGGGTTATGGCTGGACAGTGTCTTCAGCACCTCACGTTTTTAACTGGGCTAAAGAATTGGAAATGTTATGGTGGGACTGAGCTGGACAACACTCATGGTGGAGTCACTCTGTGTCAGGCTTCCACAGGGAATACCACCACCCTTGCATTAAACACTTCAGCAAGAACTAATAGTCCATCTTTAAACTAGATCACAGGGACATGGCTTTATTTAGTTGTATTTTAGGGTATCTGTTATAACTGCAGTAACAGTAGAGCTTCTTAGATGTTTGATGCAATATCCTGTGGTATGGGAGAGGAAAGACTAGGGTTCATCTACACAATCAAGTTGGTAGGCTCTTGACTTTGCTGTCCCTCCTGTGTGGTAACACATGCTCCATCACGCTTTGGAGCTTCTGCAATGGACAGAGCGGGGACAATCTGCAGGGCTTTGGTCACCGTCCCATCTCCTAGCAGGGCTGCCTTCCTGACCAGTCTCCTATTGATAAAGGCCTGCAAACAGAGCGTGCATGGGCCTTGAGTATCGCAAACAATTCAGCTTCACATCTAATGACATTAAAAATAAACAAACCCCTCATGCCCTCCTTTTTTAATTGTTGTTGCCTTGTGACTTTTAGCCCACACAGTTGTTCCAGATCCCTTGCTGCCCCAGGGCACCTACAACAAGTAGGAAATCTCTCCCCTTCTGGCAGGGAACACATGGTTGTGGTAAGGGAAATCCCAGTGACAAGGATATCCCCTTATTAGAGTAACTCCCGGTCTTTTATCTTAAACACCAAAGGAAGATGAATAATGTGCAAACCTGGCATGCTAAAATCAATCAACTCAATACAATGAATTTTGAGCCTCACTTCTTAAATTCTGAGGAAGGAACCTTTTCTCTGAGATCTAGGACAGTTTTGTAGAAGAGAAAAATTAGGGGAAAAAAGATTTAGAGTTCTGGTGTTTCTAGTTTTACATATATATGTACACACATAGGTGCAGCTTACAGTTCAGCTGTGGTACTAATTTCTTGCCTCATTTTGTGTGACATCAAGGAGAGTATATTGAGGTAGGAAATAGAAATTAAATTCATGAAGTTATCAGCAAGTACAGTAAATCCTCAGGATCCAGGCAGGACAGGACACTGATGAACTCACTGCTGTCCCAGCAGCCCTTCACCAGGATCTGTCACTGAAGAGACAGCTCTTGGCTATCGCTCCTTTCCTGTGCACACACGGAATGATAACCGGTTTGCCTGGATGGGAAAAGAGAGAATTTTCATTAAATCTGATACCTGGGCAGGCAGCCTGCTGCCTGCTGAAACCTGACATATGTGACTGGCTCAGCCTCACAAGAGGCAGAGATGGAGGAAATACAGGGCACGGAATAACTGATACCACAAGCGGCGGCAGGGGCGGGGGGGTGGAGAGAGAGGGGGAGGGGAAGGGTAGAAAAGAAAGGAAAAATATTACTAAGGTGCCAACTCCTGCTAGGTATAAGACAGATGGTTTCTCAGGGCCAAGAGCCAAGATGTTTTTTAATATTGGCCAGCAATTACATGAAATATTTATTTATTTATCTACCTTGTTGTCAATTAAAAATTCTGTAGAAATAAAGCTGACAGTGTTCAAATTCAGTTTGTACCTGCCTTACCGTTTCACGCGACAGTGGGTTCTATTCCTTTTTGATCTTCACTTTCAGAATAGCGAAGTTTAAAAACTGCTATATCAAATTTTTATGAAGGCTGCTGACATTCTCATTCTGCATCAGCGCTCCCAAGCCAACAAAAGCGCAGCAATCGCGCTTGGGCGGCTATGGCACAAGCAAGCCTCGCTCCTCTTTCCCCTCCGCATCAGTGAGTCTCCTGGAGGATGACGTCATGATGATTGCAAAGACATCATCCATGTGCAGGGAGGAAATACAGTCCCGCACGTCTCAAACCAGGTCAAGGGGAAGGGGAAACCCAAGTCTCTGTGTAAGGCAGGGTGGGCCCCAGGTTCCCACGCAGTGGTGTCACAGACTGGGACACTCTACCCGCTGCAGAGACTGTGCCCCCTCCTCAGCACAGCCACTTCATTTACCCTGATGGAGGATCAAGCTCCCTGCAAGCACATGCTACATGGATGTTGTGATCGCGTTTTTGCAGCTGCATGGCACCAGACTCTCGGTGCAGGTTTGCAGAACAGTTGAGCTTGGAAGGGACATCTCTGGGTCACCTGGTCCAAAAGTGCTGCCTGCACTTGTGCAAATATTATTCGTCTTATTACATCCACTCCAAACTGTGCAAGGTGTGATGAGACCCTCAAGTCTAGCTTTGCTTACTAGGTTCTTAGGAAAAAAATGGGATATGGAATCTATTCATCTCTTTCTGGTACATTTTTTCAAAGTACTGCCATGTGCATTTTGAGGTGACCTGGCACAGCATCATACCCCAGCCAAGTTTTGCTGAAGGTGAGGATCATCTAGGGGTAAGCTTACAGCAGAATTGTACTTGGAGAGAGAGACTGGCCTGCTGTGTGTGATGGGTCTGCTGCCTACACACAGGGAGCGCTGAGGACTGTCACAGCCAGTCTAACCTCACCTGAGATACTGAGGAAAAAACAGGTAATATCAAGCAAACACTAGACAAAGGGCAATAACCTACAGGAATACCAAACTGTGTGATGATGAGACCACAGGAGAAGGTGTCATGGCTGTTGGGCAAGGAGCCAGCAACAAGCAAGGCACAGCGCTGCCAGACTTGGAGAGCTTCCACCTCCACCCTTCTCAGCTGCCAACAACAGAACCAGGCAGGGAAGCGGATGGGAAGCACCTCACAGCGCTGATGGGATGTGACAGACGTGGTCTGGGAAAAAACCCAATGCATTAGGTAAGCCTTTATCTCAGGGCTGGCTCTGAGATACCAGCAAATGAGAAGAATTTGTATCACATAATTACTTTTAAAATCAAAAGCTGTGGGTTTTTTTTTTTAAGTAAGGAAGGTCTGTCTATGAGTTCCAGCTGGGTTGTTTGTTTTTTTTTTAAATCTTCTCCCCTAGTTTCTCGTCGTAACATTTCCTCAAAGCAAACTGCCCTAGGACTGAATTAGGATAAGTCAGAGTGTTAAATCTGTTAGTTCACAAGGTTTTAATTTTCTGTTTGGTTAATTTAGCTAAAGTTCTTTTATAACACCCTAAAATGTTTTTTTAAGAGAAAAAGTTGTTTTAGCAGTTAGAAACGGGAGATGAGGTTTTGGTCTTATGAATCAGCTTGTAAAGGATAAAGCAATGAAGCTCCACTGTTTTCCATGAAGCTAAAGCCATTTTACACTGCCTGAGCATCTGGTCTTCCAGCTTCAACTCACCTCTACTGCCAAATCACTGTTGTGATAACATCTTCCAATGGAGCATGTTCATTAAAGAAGAAAACAACAACATAATTTTTCTTCCCTTTCTGCTGTTCCAAAGATAATTACAACTAGTGACTGTCAAGAAAGTATGTCTTTGCTTTTGGTTTTGTACATGGACATTATTTTGCAGTGTCGGACACAAGATTTAATCACAGTTTGCATCTCCTTAGAAACTACTGCCAGCCACCCCGAAACACAAATGCCAAGGGAATTCAGCCCCTGCAGCATCACCCTGGAGACTAGCAGTGCCCTGCCTTCCTCAGCTGGTGCGGGGGGGAGAGCCCGGCTCCTCTGGGGGTAGGTATAGGAGGGCTCCCCGCTTACAGACAGGCTGTCTGGAGCTCTGAGTCCAGCTCTCCATACTCATGTGCATTTCACAGTCTCTGATAAGGAGAGAGAGGCAGACACCACTTGGTCATTGAGCTGATAAAATAACTGAAATGCTAGAAAAGGGAGTCATGAGGGGACCAGCCTGCAGCCCCAGCTGCACGGGAACTGGCAGGGAAGCTGCAGAGGGAAGGGCTTTGCACTGCTGTAGAGGAAACCATGGCCTTTCAGAAGAGCTGCACAGAGAAGTTATTCATGCTTTATGAGTCCTGTCTAGAGATCAGACCACATTTAAGGGTCTCTCTGGGGATTTACTCCATCATTTACCGTCAAGAAACTCCCAGATTTGCAGTCTACAGGTGTCCCGAACAAGATGTTCTTTGCTCTGGAACACATTTTACCAGAAGTCCCAACGTCCAAGCAGAGGCAAGACCTAACCTTCCCAATGCCTGGCACTCCTGTGCTGGTTCATAACTACTCATAAGCCTTTTTTAGGGTCTGCTTTTTCGAGTAGGGTGAAAGTTGTGGATCTATTGCTTGCTTTTAAGCGCACAACCTGCAGAAGACAATCTGTTAAGAACTGAATGTGCCAATCTGGGAAGTGGAAGCCTTTCTTCAGTCTAAACCATGATCAGCTTTAGGTTTAATAAATTTCCTTTTCTAGGTAACGAGCTTCACTTGAGAAAGGGTGAAAGAGTGCATAGCAAGGATTTGAACATCCCAGCGTGGTGCAAACAAGCCTCAGAGCCTGCAGATCGGCCACACCAATCCCAGCACGATCAGTCGGTGTTAACAATCTTTCCAGTTCACTGCCTGTGCAATAAGACGGGGGTGAGATGAGACACTGAGGAGTCCCACACCCTTTCCAAGTAACTCAGCCTCATACTTCAAAGGCAGCGATCCTGCTGGCCAGGGATGAGGCAGGCTGCCAGCACTCCCCAGGGAAGGTTTTTGCTGATCGTTCCCTGAAGCAGGAGCAATAACTTCAGTCACCAGGGTTGTCTTTCAGCAGCACAAAATTGATGTTGGTTTTAAAGACTGTTCGTGGTTGTTAGCAAGTCAGTTGCAAGTAAGCAAATCAGGTTATTAAAAAGTTTGCATGAAAGAACATGCCTTGAAACCACATGAAACTGCATAACTGTCCATTTGTTTAGTTCTCAGACCTGCTGTGTGATGCGTGCCAAGGATGCTCACATCCTTAGAGTGTTATGCCTGGC
This sequence comes from Buceros rhinoceros silvestris, assembly GCF_000710305.1. Classification (NCBI taxonomy): domain Eukaryota; kingdom Metazoa; phylum Chordata; class Aves; order Bucerotiformes; family Bucerotidae; genus Buceros; species Buceros rhinoceros. The sequence goes on from NW_010420204.1 coordinate 10,534, forward strand.
ACACCAGCGGGGCTTTGCTGCCTGCCCCAGCTCTCTGCTGCATTGCACTGTGGTTACTGGTCCCTCCAGGGAAAGATGCCCCCTGTTATCACAGATCTCTCAACTCAACCCAGCAGTTCCCAACTGCAGCCTGGAAGTGCAAAGAGCAACAGGGTCATACTCCTATTCACAGAGAGAGATCATCGTTAGAACAGTTTCGGGTATCAATCCAGCAGGAACCTCCGGCTGAATCGAGCTGTGGGGTCAGGACTGCCTTCACAGTATGCTGCACTTTGCAGTGAATAGCCTGGCCCTTGCTCCAAAACTCACCCAGGGCAGAGGAAAAAGCTCTGCATTTCATGAGGTTTGGATTCAGTCCTCCACTTTTAATACAAAACTTGACTTACTTTTCTTTCTATTTCCTAAAAAAAAAAAAAAAAAAAACCACAAATACGCAGTAAACTAACTGTTACTTGAACCTACAAGGTAAGTCCCCCCAAATCCTTATCCTCTTTCATTCCAGGACATCTGTGCATATTAAACAAAAGCAACTATCATCTGCTACAAGGCAGGTGTTTCAGCTCTACTGAGAGTTAAAAAAATTAGTGTCTTGCTTAAAACTAATTCGATTCAAGGGGAAGTTCTTTAACACAAAAATTGGGGTTTTTTTGGTTGATCAGTAGTGATAAAAATAGAAAGACATGCTTTAAAATAATTAAATAAACGTTTGACTGGAATAAAATGTTGACTACAAATGCTTTCTGAATTAGTATAATTTTGACTTGAATCTCCTGAGAAGAGGTTTGGAGCTGACAATGATCTGAACCAGTTTTCTAATGTTGGGGTCCTTGGCCAGTTGGTTACAGACTACAGAAGCCAGGTGCTACATTTGAGATTAACCATCCAGCTTCTATTTTCTATTTTTATTATCTGGACACTACATTCTCAATGTTTACAAGATGCCTTACAACCCTGGGATCACAACTGTATGCTGTGCAAGAGGGAAATATTTTCATAACCACTGGGAGCAAAGGGTGGTCACTTTTTTGCACACCACCTATTTTTTTCTCATTGTGTTCTCTGGTAAATTGTTTATAAATGGAACATTGTGCAGTTAATGTAGTCTGAGAAAGAAACATAAGTTCATGCAAGACACCTATCTAAGAAGGGAATAGAAATAACATTGGTGAATCTTCTAATCGAAGAAGAGCTGCAGAAAGATCGCAGTGCCAAGAAAGTCTCTGCCTTATGAATGCAAGCGCTTTAATCTGCATGACAAAGACTGCCCTCCCCTGCCAAACTGCTACTTCTTTCTATTTGGTGAAACCAGGAGAAATAACATAGCATTCACTACTCATTCCATGCAGTCTCCATGCTGCAGGGTGGAAAAAGAGGCCGAACTTATGCAGGCAGTGCTGTGAGTACATTTTGCAAGACACAGGACATTAAATTTTTATCAAAATACGTACATTCACTACCTTCCCACTATTCAGGGCAGGACTGCCCTCTGTATTTTCTTTGTACGGCAGTTAGTCCCTTCACTACACCAGAGATTTTGCAAGCCTGACTCTAAAATACATTGCAGAGGCTTGATTATTCATTTGGTATAAAATTCTGCATGGTAATAAGATGTCCCTTAGATACAACCGCTGTGCTGCTGTTGACGCAGCAGAAACAACGTAGAAAAAAAGGAAGGAGTGTGAATCACCAAAATCCATGTTAAAGGAGGTTTTCACTCTGAAACACAGATTGCCTGTTGATATGGACCCCTTGGGGGAGAACCAGCAAGACCCTACTGAGACCTGCAGGGTAGGTGATCCCACCAAGCAATCTACTGGCTGGTGCCAGCCCCTCCAGCTATGAGACCCTCTCCATGGGTGTGCCAGGGCCAGGGCAGGGCAGCTCCCTGGCTGCCCGCTGGGTAAACAAACACACAGCCCATCAGACCCACTGCCACCCCAAACAGTGCTGTGGCAGGAGCTCTCTTAAGCAGGCAGATTTCTCCAATCAAATGGTATGTGTCACTTTTGACTCAGGCGTGCTTCTGCTCCCCAGACACATCAATTCAGCTACCCCATCTATTTATTGTCAGCTTGAACTGGACTGGAAAACCTCAGGCACGCGCACGCCAAGCTCTGCTCTGAGCTGCATGGTGAAAGCTAAATTAACTCCAGTGAAGACAAAGTTTTACGACGAGTAAATAAGCAGATGTTGGCTGTTTTTCCCTTTACCACTGACTTCTTGCATTTCATTCCAGACAAATCTCTCCCATGTTTTTGGCAGGATCCTCGCTCTCCAATCAGACAAAGCTCCTGATAAAGACAAGATTGATTTTGCTCAGAGCAGAAGCTTGCTAAAGACAAGGGGGGGATTTGTTCAGAACGCGTTTGGTTTTTTTAATTATTATTTTTATGAAATGACAACTTGTAATAGAAGAAAACTACAGATTTAGGACCAATTTTTAAAAAGTATCTACTTGCCTTGCAGATCTGTGTCCAAAATATATTTGAGATGTTGAACTACAACAATTACCCGTCTACTTGCTTGCTGATTGTCAAGAGTTAGGGCTGGGCTGGCCACTAGAAAAATGACAGATGCTCTCTGCTAACCCCTCTCCCTCCTAAAGGGGCAGAGAAGGGGTATAAGAGAGAGAGACTTATGGACTGGAAAACTAGAACTGCTTTAATGAAAATAGTAACAAAATGAGATATATACAAATATATACCACACCAATACCAAACCCAACCCCCTCTGATGGCAAACATGTCACCGTCACCACTGATGCTGTGGGCAGACACTGGGGAAGGCCCAGACTGGGCTCAGCAGCAGATGGGAACCAGATTCAGGAGCTGGATTCCTGAACTGTATTCAGGAATGCACAGGTTGGGATCGAAGGCAGAACAGACAGAGTCCACCTTGGACACCAACCATTGAAGAGGGTTTGACCCTTGTGATCCCTCAGCTTTACACTGAATATGACGTCTATGGGATGGAACACCTTGTTGTTGGTCAGTTCAGGGTCACCTGTCCTGTCCGCTCCTCCCCGCAGGTGCAGCCTCTCACTCCCTGCACCCCCACCGTGGCACACAGGATTTAGCACTAGGAGGAACTTCACCACCAGTGCGGTACAAAGGATTTAGCAGTGACCTTGGTCTGCACAGGACCAAGTAGAAGCAAGAGCTTTTATGCATTCCAATCCCCAGTAGTAACTGCGCTGTCACTGCTAGAAGCAGACCCTGTCTGCAGCAATGTGCCGTTAACTTCAGCCAGTGCAGTCACTGAGCAGAGACTGAGCTGAACAGTAAAATCCCTGGACAGAACCAGTTCTGTTCTAACTCAAACCAGGACAGTGATACTATTAGTTCAGGAGGTTGGTACTGCAGAATCTTCTTGTCATGGGCCACAGAGATAGTGTGCCAGATTCTGATCTTCATGTGCTATAATTTACCTTATGTTCATATTTCACCGAGGTGGAAACGTGCTTCACCCTTTCTTTTTGTCCATCTTTTTGCCTGTGGAGCTGAAGCAAAGGGAAGCTTTCCTTCAAAATGTAGGAACAGTAAAATGATTAACAAAAGCTAAATAGGGCAGTCTCGGGCTGAAAAATGTATGATTCATAGCAACTTGTTCAGACATATTCCTAAGTCATATACATTATGGCAATTTAATTATGTAATAGAAGGGATCATGTACTGTTGCGTGCTCACAGTTCCCACTCATCCAACTAAATGCAGATGGCCTCGCTCTACACAGAAAGTAACACACAAAAGAAAGGGAGAAAAGTGGTGCTGGAATTCAAGAAAAAACATGTGACAAAAGTAATAGCCAAATGGCAAGTTTTGCATACTACAAAGTATTCATTTGTTCAACTCTAGGGAAAGGCTG
>NW_010420204.1:14528-15911 GCF_000710305.1 Buceros rhinoceros silvestris
CAAGCCAAGGCAATCCCAGCGTAGGATTAATGCCATTAGATAGAAGGGAAATGTCACAGCATGCATAAGAAATCTGAAGACTTCAGACAAGCAAGTACCACTGCTCTCGAGTGAATGTGGGTGTTTCTATTACAAAGCTAGATGTGGAATTTCACAGCTTTTCCAGTATGTTTTTCCACTTAAATCAGAGGTTTAAAGGGTAGCAAGTGTGGCTTCATCTTCTTTAGCATTCTGATCAAATCTACCAGGTGATTTATGAACAGTTTGGGGAGGGCACAAGGTATTTTCTAGACCACTTGCACCCCATGACTGCATCTTCCCACAACTCTACCTACTTTATTCAAAGAGGCACTGTCTTCAAAAAAAAAGTCACGGAATGTGACTTTTCTATGCTGGAAGACCATGTCTATGGGAACATGCACCCTCACAAATTTGTACCATTCTCTTTTGAAAGCAGCAGTGGCAAACAGCAGCTGAACATACGGTATGCAATGGTGGCAGCACCCTCAAAGATGAATTGTTGTTCATTGTGATGGAAAACTTCTTTAAGAGGAAATGGCTTCAAATTATGCCAGGGGAAGTTTAGACTGGACGTTAGGACAAATTTCTTCACTGAAAAAGTTGTAAAGTGTTGGAACCAGCTGCCCAGGGAAGCGGTTGAATTGCCATCCCTGGAGGTATTTAAAAGACATGTAGATGTGGCTCTTAGGAACATGGTTCAGTGGTAGTCTTGGCAGTTCTGGGTTAGCGGTTGGACTCAATGATCTTAAAAGTCTTTACCAACTTAAGTGATCCTATGATCTGAAAAACTCATTAAGCCCGCTGAGGTGCCAAAGTTACTTCCTTCTTTTTATTGACCTTCATATCACAGAACAGCATCGGCGCCATCTCCTGTAGCTATCCTCCACCTGTCCTGGTGAAGACCATTTCTTTACAAGAACTTGTGGTTGTGATTATGCGATCATCAACATCAGATCTGTGCAATAAGATATAAGCCACTGGTACGTATACAATCTAGATCCCACTCCAACACATAATTACATTTATATAGAATTAGTAGGATTGGATAACATCAAGTTTATACTCACTTTATAGCTTTATGCCTGCTTTTGACAGCTTTGGGAGCGCAGAACTGATTGGCCATAAGGTCCCCAATGTGCTCTGCAGTCCCCGGGACAGGGGCACGCCCCACAGCTTCTGACAGAGAGAATTGTTCCCAGCCAGAGGGGCTGAGGGCTGGGAGCAATATGAAATATAAATATGTTTTATAAAATATATCATATAATAAATAAAATATGTTTAATAAATAAATAAAACTAAATGCTGTCTGAGCAGCTGGGCACACCCCCCAGCTGCGTGCTCTCTGTGCCAGCTCTCAGCAGG
>NW_010420204.1:16069-25934 GCF_000710305.1 Buceros rhinoceros silvestris
GAAAACCTGCAGTTCAAGATCAGCAGTACCTGAGCCACGGGCAACATAATTAAAAAAAAAATATATAGGGCACAAAACGCAAATGGCCTCTGAGCAAACAGAGTGGGCACCGCCTCCAGCAAGCCCTGCTTCGTCAGATTTAGCTGCTTCCCAACAGAGGGAGCAGGAGGAGCGGGAGGCTGCTAACTGACCTGACGCCTCCCTCTAGCCACCCAGATGTGCAGGAAAACAGAGAGGGATGCAGAGAGATCCAGAGATATCCAGAGGGATGTAAAGGGATAGGCAGAAGGAGGCAGGTGCTTACAGGAAGCAGAGGCAGCATGGGCACCCTCAAGGCAAAAAGGACACCCTGCTGGCACAGAGCAATGTGACACGCGGAGCTGCCACTGGCCAAAGCTTGCTCCTAGTGCATGGTGGCAGCTTACACCCTGCGGAGAGGGCAGGGAAGACCTATTGTGCAGGAGAGATGCTCACAGGCAGTGTAAGAAGGAAACCTTGATTTACTAATCTGTGTCACCGTTAACCAGCAGAGCCAGGCTGTGGCGTTTGCCCACAGAGAAGAAAGCATAAAGAAAGCCAGAAGAAATTAGGTTAATTAATTTAAGGAATAATAGGAAAGTGTGGTAGCCTCCAGCAGGAGTGAAGACTGGAAGGAGGAACGGCCCCCCATAATCAGCAGCACTCACTTGATCACCACTCCTACTGGGGAGAGCAGTCGCTGCCACCCTAGCACATAAGGAAGCCATTAGCATCATTACCTCATGCCACGGGAGTGACTCAGATCAGGAGTATCACCTCTGCATGCCAAACATATCAGGTCAATAAAATTATTTCAAAGTATTGAGGAAGCACGTCTAGCATGCAAGAATTCCTCAAGGGAAAAGGAACAGACACAAACTGCAGAGAAAGGCACATTATTGTACATTCCTGTACATCATCCGTCCACGCAGTAATATGCAGAGGTGATCAGCATCCATCAGCTGTGATGTTCTTCCTTCCCTCCGAGAAGAAATCGGCATATTCATGCCTCAGATGGGTATCTTCCTCATCCCCACTATGCACTGTTATCAGTGAAGACCCTGTTTTCAGGGTCAAAGAAGTTCATCTGAGTTTGGAGCAGAAAGGGAAATAATCCTAAGAACTTGTAGAGCTGGTTCCACAATGTTGATCTAGTCCCTGAAAAATCACTGCTGAAGAAAGAGCTCGTATTACATCATAAATATCCATCATCTAGTTTACAGATCAGCTCTCACGCAGCAAGACCTTTGGGCTCTATTTGCAGAGTTATGAAGTTTTAAGCTTGCTGGAAGGTGAGAAAGAGTCTGATCACAGAAATCATTCTGTTCTGGATGCAAGCTGGAAAGGTATCTTCTTGTACAGGCAACTGCACAGTAGCTACCACATAACAATGTGGAGCTGTGCTTTGTGAGTAACACAAAGATTATGCTTCAGCTTACCTCATCTTCTACGGCTTCAGGTGAGAGAAAGCTGTGTCAGGAGAGAGATGGGATCCAAGCCTGATCCCACCCTGACTTTGTATGTCAGTGCCCCATTGAACGGTGATATCTGTGTCTGGCACCATTTCTAAGCTGGGGTCATCCCTGCGCAGGTACCGTGTGTTGTCCTCCACCAAAGAAAGCAAAAGGGGATTTGGTGCACTTTCTTATGGAAAAAGCGGGATTCAAGTTTTAACATTTTTTACATATAGTAAGGCACTGGCCAAAACTGGTTCAGTGACAGTAAAATTAATATCACTTTTCCATAACAAAAACAAAAAATCAGCTCTCCTGTTCAATGATGGGCATTATCGTATCTCCGACTTAAACCTTCCAGAACCCTAGGATGCAGGAGGCAGATTTCCAACCTCAGATTTCAGCTGTTGAACCCTCATATAATCAAGTTGGGAGGTAGAAGCTATTTCTTAGTTCATCTTTACTCACAGTGCTTTCAGCAGCTTTAAAAGGCATTTTGCACATCTTTCAAAGGTCGATATACACTAAAGCAAAAACACAGGGTGGAATTTTCTTGATGAAATAAAACTCGGAATGTGTTTATTTAATAATCACATGAAGAGTACCCATTTTATTTCAACTTGCCTTTAAACAGAATAAAAAGACATCAACTCATCTGAAATACAAGCACTATGAATAGCCAACAGTGGGCTCTCCTCACTGCTCTGTCCGCAGGACAGGTCGTCACTGATGGCACAGTGCGTAGCATCCTGCCAGACAAGGGGGATTTGATGAAGAACAGCCCTTCTGGCACCAAGACTGCTGACTATAATAGTTGACAATCTTTTTTTCCAGTCTGATTGAGAAATGGAAGTGGGATCATCCTGGTTCCTAAGGTGTAGCAGATCATGACAACCAACCAGGAGAAATTGCCCTGTGGCTAAAAATCAGCCCTTGTCACCAGCCCAAGCTCAGCCTTCGTGCAGAGACTTGAGCAAGTTGCTGTGCATATCGTTACATCCTATTGGAGTTGATAAAACTAACCTGTCTCATTGGGGAAGGTTTACTGAATTCACTAATTCTTTTAGAAGAAAACCATTGCTTGATGGAGTGAGCCCAGGGGTGGGAACCAAGAGAAAGGTAACCTCTGGAGAACTGCTCTGGGCAAAAAACCTGGCCTGCTCCAATGCTCTCCAATTTCGGCTGTTGGCATCAGTGGGGCGAAGATTTAATTTTTTGCACCAAACACAAACAAACAAGGATGCAAAACTGGGAACAGTCTGTTTACTGGTCATTGTCCACCTCTTTGAGGTCTCAGGGATGTAATTACACCAGCAACTTCTGGCTTTGCCTGGTCCCAGTGCAGCAGCAGAAGGTATGTTCCTGTTAAAATGTCAGAAATTAGATTCTCTGGACACCTCATTAGCAGCAGATTCTCAACATAGGTTAAAAAAGGCTGCAAGAAGGATCAACACTGCCTTGGGCCTGACACTAACCACAGAAAAGGGGAATTACACCCGTATAAAGGAAGGTGTGAATTTAATTAATCATGCTGGCAACCTAATTCCCCAAGTGATCATTTCTCTTCCAATATGAACCGTGGCCATTTGCAACAGTTGATGTTTCTTAAGAGGTAGTTTAAACTAAGCTGCAAAGAAGTCACTCTTTATCCTGTATAAGAGTATCCGCATGGGAGATTATACAGCATAACTGCAGCAATATATCTATAATTACAGTGGTCTGACTTCCCATGCAGATGGTGAATCCTGACTCTGTTAGAGTGTATTGATTTGTGCTGCTGCATGTGAGAGGGGAACAAGCCCATTGTGTCTGAATTATCCTCTCTGTATGGCCAAGAAGAAGGACCACAATTTTTGGTAAAGAAGAAAGAACAGAAATTTCCCTTCTCCCCCTTTCAGTTCCAAACTTCCAACAAAATTATTTGACATCTGTAATGCTCCCAAAATACCATTTGATTATGGAGGAAAAGAAATAGAGAAACAAACGGCATATTATTTCTCATTTTTCAGGCACTACTGCAGTCATTTTAGATACTAAACCAAGGGAGAAGAGAGAACGTGTCCCGGCCTCTTCCCCCTGCAGTCAAAGGTGAGAGTAGCTGGCACTGAAGGCTGAGTCTGGTTTCATGGTATCTTCTCTGACAGCTCATTTTCAGTCCGTGATGCAGCTGTCCCTGATCACAGGTACATCGCATCACACCTACAAACTCATTGGTAATTTATCAGACATATACAAACATATCAGACCTTTTGCAAAGTGCATACTGTATTGCTATACACTGTAGTCTATATGTAAATAGTGTAACCTGTGTCATATGTACATGTCTAAACACAGCACAGACATAGCTATCAACTGCTGGAAAGCGCAGACACAATGAAGTCAGTGTATCAAATGCCACTTACCCCAAATGAGGATCTAACCCCAAATGCTTGTGAACTTCAGCACTGCCTTTGCTAGGACCAGTTTAAGACCATTCCACAGGCATTCCACAGTCCATATGGCAACTTTTAATGATTTGCATAAAGATTAGGCCAAGATATTAACAGCACAACTTCTGCAAAACAGTGCCGTGCACAATCTTTAAAGTCTGTGGACTGTAGTCTTTCATCAGGCCGCTGATATAAAAGTAAATTTATGAACTAGTTTCAATACTCTTCTGATCAAGGGCATAGCCAAGCAAATGTAATGACTTGCGCTGAAAGACATTTTGTCTTGGCATAAGAACATCACATTTTCCCTCAAGCAACACTTTTCAGCTAAGCTATCATAAGTAAATAGCACATGACACCAAGAGTGCCCATTAAAACACTTTCCCTAATGAAATATTTAATACATTTGTTAATTAACAACATACATACCCCTTATCTTCTTAAAATGAAAAAAAAAAATGTTCTTCCCTGCATAGTGATTGAAAATGAGAAAAGGCTCTCAGAAAGTTTTAAAATGGAGAACAAGGCTTCCACTTTCTCTGGAAAGTGAGGTGAAAATGCCTGGCCAAGGACTGCCCCCTGGACTGTCTTTGGAGAAGACCTTTTCTCCCTGCCCAGCCTTACACAGCACGTGGGTCACACAGAGTATCCATCGCAGGCAAGGGGCAACAGGCAAAACCTGGTCCAGCTGAGATGCCAATGAATCTTATTTCCACAGGTATCATACAGGTGCCCCACAACATGGATGGAGACCTGAACACTAGATGACTGTGACAATGCCCTGCCCTGGAGTAGAAAACACTGTTAAGGGCAGGCAAGATCCTAGGGCAAAAGCATAGGAGGATTGAAACTCAATGGCAAACACTTTTGGAACCAGGAAGAAGAAGAGCCAGGACAATGAGCATGTTGTGTGGATCACGTGAGCCATGTTAGTGCATGAGGACACAGGCAAAGCCAGGCAGAACCACGAGAGATGAGCATTGGCATTGTGACTTACTGAAGGGTGAATCCCACTCCTGGCATGGCAAGGGGCATCCGTGCAAAATTCCCATAAGGAGAATCTTGAGAGGTTTCTTTCTCCTTGTTTGATCCTCTCAGGTGTCTCCTGGAGAGGATATTCCTCCCCGTCTTGTTGAAGGGGAGGTACATTCCTGAAAAGAAAGGGTTAGTTGCACCTGCAGTGGTGTTGGGAAGAAGCATCAGTCCTTCAGGCTCTCCCTGCTGCGCAGGAGAGCACGTGCTGTGCACAGAGGTGCTTTGGGGTGAGGCCAGGGCACAGACTCCTCAGTGTATTGTTTTGCACACACAGTTTTGCCAGTGACACGAAGCAGGTCTGTAACTTGAGCTGTTCCACTGTCCTCCAATGACCTCCCTCACAGATGTCCTCCAAGTGGTAGATCCTCAGCAGAGGCAGGGATGACTCTGATGTGTTTGTATGATTTTTGAACTGAAGAGTAATGACAGTAAGCAATAAATGAGAATTTGGTCCTACCATGACTGCTGGGCCACAGACACCGTCCTCCCTCCTGCAGTAGCAGCAGGGATGTTCAGTGAGCAGAGAGGCTCGTGTCCCTTCTCTCCTGGAGGGTTTGCCAAGACTCACACTAAGCTATGACCAACTACAGCTACTTCAGCTCTCTCAGAAAATAAGGTTTGCTTTCCACCAGTCAATCACTATGAAACTGCAACTTCCTCACGAGAAACCTTTTTTATTCATTCCCACCCATAATTGAAGTGACACATGGCCAGGGTATAACCCCCCAGGCACACACATACTTTTCGCAGCATAGTCCCTTACTTACATGTATCCTTTCCATCCCCAGCCCAGGCAAGCCCTGCGTGCTCATCTTTGGGGGTTGTAGGAGCAGCTGACATTAGTCCTAGCCAGCTCTCTCCATCTTGTCTCCACCTTCCTACCCAACGCACCTCAGCAGCCCCCAGCTTCCTTCCTTGCTGCAGGGCTCCCTATGCTCACAGTTCAGCTTATCCCCCTCTCCCCAGCCTTCCCAAGCCAGCCTCCCCTACAGGAGCTGGAGCTCAGGGATCCCTCTTCATCTCTCTCAGCCTGATTATCCATTTCTGTCCAGGAGAATGGTTTTATCCAAACCACTGTTTTCTCTTTCCTGTCTAATTTCTTTAGTAACTCCAGTACTGACTCTAACTCTGCATTTACAGTTAGCGAGACAGAACTGAGCTGGGAAAGCAAGTTGTAAGGGATAATAATTTAAAAAAGACCCAAACATTTTGGGTGCTTTTCCCTGTTTGAAAGACTATGTAGAAACTGGTATGCATAAAAACACAAGGATCTCCTGCTGAGGTGCTGAAGCCCTGCCAGGAGAGCAGTGGAGGCTCCAGCGCTGAGTCAGGTTGACAGGCAGGGCACTGGGGAAGGCAGCCTCCCCTGAGGACTGGGCTTTTGTAAGTTGTCCAAATAATCAGACTTGTCGAATCCCACAAAGGGGTTAAGTTCAAACCTTAAGTCAGTAGGATCCAGTGGGAATGAGTCAAAGGGTGTTTCACCATCTCTCTGCTCCTCCCTTGCAGCAAACTGGCAGACTGTTCAGGTTTTTCCCTGCAAACTGCCAAACCACTATTAAGCCTTAAACTCATGCCTCTGGAGAGAGAAAACTATTTATAGAATAAAAAACTGAATGAGTTTGCTGGACCTAGTTCATATTTGGTGACTTCAACAAGTTATATAAGGGCAGATTTCAAACCACCACCTCTGGAGAATCTTTCTCAGGCTTTTCCCATATTTTCCTGTTGTTTTGCTCAACTCTGCTGATTAGACTCTTGATTTGCAAGAGTATTTTAACTGCTATATTTTAAATGTTTGCTTTAACTGAGAGTTCTGCTGCTGTGGCCTAGCCTGGGCGGAGCATCTTGCTGGGAGTCTCACTGCAGGCAGTGGGATTCAGTAGCCTCCAAAACACAAGGTCTAGGATTCCCCTGTAGTCCACTCATAAGTGTGACAGCGTGGCAATGATCTTGGAAGGGATGGGAAACATTTCCTTCCTTCAAGTGCTCTAGGATTTATCAAAGGCAAGTTCTGAATTAAATATTTGGTGTAAAAAGTGCTGGAACTTGACCTATTGTTAACAAAAGAGCTTTATTTAAAAAATACTTCATGGATTGCATAACAAATGTAGGATGAATATCATAGTTAAATACATAAATTGAAACTCAAAGATGAGCTGCCAGAAGGCCAGGAATCATGGATGCTCAGCACTTCTGAAATACTAGTTGTCCTCAAAATTGAGATGCAGACAGCTACATTGATAAATATTGACCTTTTCAGTAAGACAGCTCTGAATATGGAGACCAACCTAAGGACACAATTTATAATCCAGAGGAACAGAGAGACCTACTGTCCCATAAAACTGTTCCTGCAGACTTCTGAGAACCCCTCACAAGACGGTATCGGCCCCGGCTGTCACCAAAGCCAAAGTGCTTTAAAGGCTCACGCAGCATCTCCACAAAGCAGAGCTCTAGTTTGCAACTGGTGGGAAACAATCCACATTATAAATAGGGTAGCGTATCCATATCAGAGGGCGGCATATCCACATCAGTGTGCAGCACTGCTTTCAGGGATTGTTTTTCGCATTTCAAGACATGTCATAGCAATACATGACCTTTGAATCGGACAACAGGCCTGGTGGGATCTTCAAAAGCATTGCATTGCTTTTCTACATCAGTGTCCAGGAGCTCACATGCATTAACAAATGCTGCAGCTTTGTGCAAGACAGAACAGCAGCCTAGGGATGGTTTTGGCATCTCTGTCTACCTCAGGTCCATGTGGCATGTTAGAACGCAGTTTCTGAGGTCACGTTGAAGGTGTGTCTTATTTCCTCTGGCTAACAGAGACAGGGAAGTGTCCCCTGGGGACTTAGTTGTAGTATTTCCTTTGTTGTAAACAACAAGTTGTGCCCTAGGAAAAGACCTGCTAAAAGGATCTGGAGGGTGAAATGTGCTTTGCTCGTGCCTTGGCTTGGCTTAGCTTGGCTTTCCCTCCTGGTGTCAGAGTCCATCAGCCAGTGCACCTGAGTGCAGTGCACCACAGCCCTTAACGATGGGTATTTAACATTGAGATATTTAAACAGTGAATTAAGAGTCTAAACAGCATGACATCTGTTAACACAATGTCTATTTTTTTCATAAACTGAGGCCGTTGTACCACTTAGGAGCTTCAGCTCTGTGGGTGAAAGGTGAATTTCTATACTTGAAAAGGAGCTGAGCAATGTTTCAGGCCTAAGGTTCAACCAGTGCTTCAGGGTTTCTCATTATTTCAGCTAAAATGATTAGTTATAAACTAGTCCTCATCCTGCATTTTAAATATTTTAAATATCTGTCACATGGCAATCTCAATCATCTAAATATTGTGTGGGCATATACAAAAGAAAAAGAAAACAGGCAAGGAAGCAGACTTTAAACAAAGGCAAGATGCTGCATTAAGTGCAAAAGGAAAGAAATTAAATGAAGTGTTGGAATATAAGTTAGAGGTCTAATGTTCAATCTGAACAAGCTGTCAAGCAGTGCTTGAAGCAGGGTTTAACTCTAAATAATGAATCAGACAAAGCTTGAAAAAATCCATGAGAGAAACATGATACATCTTGGGGCTGGAGGTTATTAGCAGCACATAAGTGACATCTAGGCAGTGGAAGATGATGAGAGCAGGGGGGTGAGGAAAGCTTTTCTGCATACACAAATGAAACGCTATATTATGCTCCAAACACTTCTTCATTAGAAAGATCCTAATGTCCCCCCCAGCTTCTGTAACTCTGGAAAGGGTTGAGATGGAGGCAAGGAAGGGACTAAATAAAGAAATACAGCAGTAACCGCATACCTACAGGGATACTCCCTCTGATGCACCAAGTACAGTCGCAGTGTGACAGTGCTTGGAGCTGCCCAAGGATACTAGGGGTAGGGCATCGCTGCCTGTTGCACAGCAGTGCTTGAAAACGCATAGGACTGACTCGACCTCACACTATTGCCTTTAAATAGCCTATAGCCTCTTAATAGCTAACTGTCACAGCTGGTGAGGCCGGCACACCTTCTCCACCAGGCTGGGAGTTTTAACATGGGCTCAGCCTCCCTCATGATGCAGAATGAGGAAAGAAAGAAAATTGCCAGGATACTTAGTGGTAAGGGCAGTGCAAATTAGCATGCAAGTTCTGTTACCAGGATTATAATGCCTCTAACAGGCATGATGTGCATCCTTGAAATGCTTTGCGAGAGATTAGATTTCAGCTATAAAGTCCAGATTACTTGATGACCTTCATTTTTCTATTCAATCAGGTTGATACAAAAGGCTGCAAGGCTTCTGTTTCACTTTGCTTGCTTTGAGCAGGAAAAAAGCAACAATTCCAGCTTTACTTTCCCTCATGGTGGGATGCAGTGTTGTGGCAGTGTTGTGGCCATATTCCTTCTTTCAGCTCAGAAGCTGGCTTGGAGCAGGTTGCTGGGGTTTCTCAAGCTGTCCTTTGCTGGGCATTACAAAGGAAATGTCTCCTTTGGACAAGTGCTTCAAAGGACAAAAGCTTGGAGAAAGCTAACAGCATTCAGAGCAGATCCATCCTGGCAGATGTATACCTGCATTACCATAGGAACTACACTACTCCCAAATACGTGGCAGTGAAAGCTTGCAACTGAAATGGGAGTAAGCCCATGACTGTACATACAAGGCATACAATCTGGAGTGTACATCAAACATGTGGCACATCCTCCTAGAATTGTGCTAGGAAGCTTCTGCCCAGATGTGGGGGAACATGAATGTTAAAATTCACATGGAAGGGTAGATAATATGATGTCCTAAGTTCAGGGGTCAAATTTACTGCTGGTTCTGCCTTTTTCAGTGGGAGAGTGCACCTTTCCCTTCCCTGTCATTGAAAGAGAATAGATGTGAGCAGAAGATATTTGTCCCCAGTGCTCCCTTTGCTTTGCAGGCACAAATCCTTCGGTGGAAAG
>NW_010420204.1:26032-42617 GCF_000710305.1 Buceros rhinoceros silvestris
AGTGAGATGCTTCACGAGGCACACTTCCCCTTCTCCTGCAGGTGAACATTCACTAAGGTTCATTCCCTTTGCCTCAGGCCCATGGCTTTGCAGGAATCTCAAGGTCTGGCTGTTCTCCCTCCAGGCTCTGTTGAGTTTGTGTCTGGTGGGGTTTTGCTAGCAGGGGATGGGGCTGATGGTATGGCCCCTGTAAGAAGCTTTGTGAAGAGCTCCCCCCCCAGCCCCTGGCTTCAATTTGGCCCCACCTCTGGCCAAGACTGAGCCAACTGGCGTCTCTGTGAATAAACATATTTAAGAAGGAAAACCTGTTTGGCCACAGCCTTTGTTTTGGGAGCTGTCTTCTGTTTTGGAGGGGGTAAGACAGAGGGAGAGACAACCCATGTGGAAGACAATCAAGTAGTCACCCAGGTTAATGAGGAAGAGGTCGGGGAGGCACTCTGGAGTAGCCATTTCCTTTCGTCCTGTGGTGAGATGGCAGAGTGAGTCCTTGCATTCCTCAGAGATCACTGGTGGAAAAAAGGTTTGTTGGCAGCCCATGGAGAAGCCCAGGCTGGAATAGGAAGTTGTGCAGAAGCCCACACTGGAGCAGGGAGTCGTGAAGAAACCCACACTGGAGCAGGCAGTTGATCCTGAACGAGGCTGTAACTCTGAGGGAGATTTGTGCTGGAGCAGTTTGTCACTGGGAGAACCACTGCCAGCCAAAGACCCCGTTGCTAGTTGGACAGGTTCATGGAGGACTGTCTCCTGTGGGAGAGGTGCCACGTTGGCACAAGGTGAAACTGTGAGGAGTGTTCTGCTTGAAGAGGAGCGGGTGGCAGAAGCAGCATGAAGCAAACTGGGACTGACTGCAACCACCATCCTCTGTCTACCCTGGGCCAAGCAGCAGGGAGGAGGTAGAAAAGCTGGGCCTGGGAAGAAGCAAGGAGTGGGGGGAAAGATGTATTTAAGAAACCTGTTGTTTTCTCTCTGTCTTACTCTAAGTGGATTGGTGATTTGGTAGAGGTTTTGTTATTTAAATTAAATTGAATTTGTTTCCCCAAGTCCAGTCTGTCATTTGCCCATGACCGTTATTGGTGAGTGTGCCCTCCCCATCCTGTGTCTTGATCCTTAAGCTTTTTGTTGTATTTTCTCCTGCTGGAGTGATAGAGTGGCTGTGTGGTGCTTGGTTGCCAGCTGGGTCTAAACCATTACACAGACCCAGCGCTGACTGTGAAAGAATGCAAAGAATGTGGGGAAATGGAACAAAAGTGATCTACTATAGTAGAGGATGAGCCAGCAGAGGGCTTTTTGTCTTTTCATTTCCATGCCTAACTGCAGCTGGATGGAGATCAGAGGGATAGAAGTTACAGTGCATTTCACAAACTTACTCTGAGATTAACAGCATTAAGATGAACACTCAATACACAATAAACAATAATAACTGTGTCCAGCTGGGAACGATGATTCCTTCTCCAGTGCACTCAGAGAGCTGCTTAAGCCTAAGGACTGGTACACCAACAGAACTACAGCTTAAACGCTAATACAGGAAAGAAAAAGGGCAATACTGCACATTCAGGTATGGCTCAAGCCAAGGAGGCACAAGTTTTTCCTTTTTGGCCTTCTGAACCAAGAGGGAGATCAATGCCATTGAAGGAAAGATGTCATCCTTGTAGGAGAGCTTCTAGACTAGTGTTAACCAGGCTAGATCCTACAACTGAAGTTACTTACTTACTGGAAACTGGCGAAGATTTAAACCCAGTTTGGACACAGATTCAGCAAGCTGTTGGAGGTTCTAACCCTTTCAGAATAACAGTAGGTGTGTCCTTTTGAAAATATCCCACACTCTTCTGATATCTCGAGTTATTTTGCCAGCTACCTGTTTTTTGCTGCATCCATTACCCGCCGCCTTGTGCTCTAGCAAACAGCCCACTGCTGGTCTTCAGCATGCTAGCTGGTGGCAAGTTGTTTTACCATCACAATGCTGTACTGAAATCTGGAGCTGATGACCTTTTGAGAAGACTGCCTCTTGACCACATCAATAGTAAGTCCTTAGTGCAGAGAAAAAGCAGATGAGGGATACAACAGTAGTTAGGACCCTTACTGTGATTAAAAATAAAGGAAATAGAGCTAGGTTGCAAGAATGGTACCAGGGCATCAAGAAAAGGTAACATGGCCTACTACTGCCCAGTATTACTGAAGACCTGGCTGCTCTGGTTCTCTCTGAATCCAAGTTCACAGAATCACAGAATTGTTTTGGTTGGAAGAGACCTTTAAGATCATCAAGTCCAACCGTTAACCCAGCACTGCCAAGTTGCCGCTAAACCAAGTCCCTCAGCACCACATCTACACATCTTTTAAATACCTCCATGGACGGTGACTCCACCACTTTTCTGGGCAGCCTGTTCCCATACTTTACAACCCTTTCTGTAAAGAAACTTTTCCTAATATCCTATCTAAATCTCACCTGGCATACTTGGGGGCATTTCTTCTCATCCTATCTCTTGTTTCTTGGGAGAGCAAACTGAACCCCCACCTCACTATGACCTCCTTTCAGGTAGTTGTAGAGAGTGGTAAGGTCTCTCAGCCTCCTTTTCTCCAGGCTAAACATCCCCAGTTCCCTCAGCTGCTCCTTGTAAGACTTGCTCTCTGGACCCTTCACCAGCTTTTTACCCTTCTCTGGACAGACTCCAGCACCTCAATGCCTTTCTTGAAGTGAGGGGCACAACACTGGACACAGTGAGTACAGGGGAACAATCACTTCCCTACTCCTGCTGGCCACACTATTTCTGATACAAGCCAGGACGCTCTTGGCTGCCTTGGCCACCTGAACACATGGCTGGCTCATATTCAGCCGGCTGGTGACCAAAATCTGATACAAGCCAGGATGCTGCTGGCCTTCTTGGCCACCTGGGCACACTGCTGGCTCATATTCAGCCGGCTGTTGACCAACACCCCCAAGTCCTTTTCTGCTGTGCACCTTTCCAGCCACTCTTCCCTAAGCCTGTAACACTGCAGGGGGTTGTTGTGGCCCAAGTGCAGAATCTGGCACTTGGCCTTGCTGAACCTCAGCCCATTGGCCTCGGCCCATTGATCCAGCCTGTCCAGATCCCTCTGCAGAGCCTCCCTACTCTCAAGCAAATCAACACTCCTGCCTAACTCGGTAACATCTGCAAACTTACTCGACCCCCTCTTACAGATTGTTGATAAAGCTTGTTGTCTCCTCCTCCACTCAGCTGATCGCCCAGATGACGGAGTATTACATCAGTCAAAGAAATTCACAACTAACAGAAAAACACATCACTTGGAAGGAAAAGTTCTTTTATTCTAACAGTGCTTACTGAACAAGAGGGAAAAAACTTCTAGAGACATATTGCTGGCTTACAGTTGAATTGATACCCTCAGCTTTGAGCTAGTATAAATCATTATCATGAGGGAAATTGCTGAGCTCACGCCGTGCAGACACTGGCCAAAGGAAAGCAATTCTGACAGTTGCTATACTCTGCAGCTTTCCTCGCATTTTGCAGTGTATTTCATGCTGGTCTACTGGAATTAAATTAACTTATGCCAAAAGTAGTGCCCTCCCCCTAGAATGGAGACTAAGCATTGACACAGCTCTTTGGTGGTACTCATACCAGGAGGGAGTCTGCTTGTGTCTAGTCTGGGGCCAGTATTCTGAAGGATTAGAGTGTATCTTTCCTCCTCTATCAGTGACATCCTTCAAAGTGAGGACAGCCCTGAAGCTGCCCACTGGCTAATTTGTCTCTCATGCACTTTGCTACTACGCCAAAAGCAGCCATCTCCTAACAGAGACACACACACCCTGAAGCCTCTCTCCAGTTAAAAGCCCTCTACTCTGCCTTCTCCTTTCCTGGATATCTACAAGTCCATGCCAGTTTTAATAAATTTCTCCTTGAATTACAAGAAAAGCACTGTCTTTACACAACAGGCCAAGGGGACATGCAAAAATGTGGGAAGGTTAAATTCATGATCCTTTAGGTCTGGAAAGAGTCTGTGAGAATGGAGGCTCAAACCTGAGGAAAAGGCAAAAGGACATCCGCACTGGGTTACTGCCTGTAAGCTGGAAAATAACTTCTTGTTTGTCTCCTTTGTGTTTCCCTAAAGCAACAGTATAATAAAGAAATGAGAGATAGAAGGGGGCAGGAAAAGGGCTGATAGGCTACAGCGTAACAGCTCTTGGGGATCATGGAGGGGCAGATAACCCTCCTGGAGCCCACAGGCTTTCATACTTCCAGCTGCTTTTCAGATGCTTAATACTGGGTTTTTTTCCCTCAATGTTTAGCTCTATATACGCCTTGCTATTTATTGAAAAAAATCACTGAAATTATCTTTCTATTCCACTGAAAGTACAATTAATTCTGCACATGAAATAAGGTAAAAGGTACATATAAATCATGGTAATAGTATTACATACAGATGAAAACATGCAATAAGCTTGACTAATGCTTTATACAAAGACTTAGGCGTTTTTCACAAGTGGCTGTCTGAATCACACCAGGAGCACAATGCATTTCTGACTATAAGTCCCCAAGAACGTACAGCGTTTCTGTGAGGCTTCTTATCTGGCTATTCAGGGCATTCAGCTTGTGTATCCACCATCTCTTTCCACATCTGCACAAGACTGAGCTTTTTTTTCCTTACAAAATTGCTGCAAAATGCACTCAGCAGTAAGACACCAGTATTTCTGTCCTGCTTCCACCTCAACATCAACGTTGTCCATCCAACCATGCTTCTTCCAAATCATATTTCATTGTCCTTACAAAGCTGCTCAGGCCATAGGACAAGGGACTGTTTTGCTATCAATATGCAGGACAAAAGACTGAAATGAAGCAGCATCCTCTGAATAATCTGAATAACTCTACAGAAGTCATCAGGATTAGGCTGATTTTCTCCCACAAGGATTTGTGCTCTGTCCTTTGTTTATCTACAAAATGTACCCTGCACAATTAAGGCTTCTTCAAGCTTGGGACCTTGGAACTGATCTTATTTAATACTTTGATTAACGATCTTGGCACAAGAAAATGAAAACATGCTAATGAAACTAGAGCTTATCACAAGATTCAAAGCCTATGTCAGTGCAGAGGAAGAACAGGGTATTATACAGGTGTGCTAAGATTAAAAGAGACAGGATAAATCTGAAGATCATAAAGTCATGTATATAGGGATTAACACCAGAATTTCTGCTATAAACTTAGAAGCCCATAATTTAGTGGCAAAATAGGAACACCTGGTATTTCTCACTAAGCGCAATCTGACAACCCCTTGCTAATGTGATGCAGGGCTAAGAAACCAAAGTGTGATGCCAAGAGGTATAGGAAGAGTCAAAGTGAATATGCCAGCATCAAAAGACTTACTGGGATCTTGCTGACATACTCTAAGACACTGGGGTTTTCACGTTGAACAAACTCAGGCTCAAGAGGGCCTGAGGCTGTTTTGGTGGAGGGAAGGAGGGAGATGCAAAGGGGTTTAGAATATAGGAGGTCTAGGCTCGCTTGCGCAGGCAGTATGAGTGAATTATAAGGTAGGATTGCAGCATCTGATGCAGACACAGCCAAGCAGACAGATTTCTTGGAACCACCCTGAGATTCTGATGCCACCACAGCTGCTCACAGCATAAATTTTTATCCAAACTACAGTCTACAGGGACAAGAAGATTTTTTCCTAATCACCTTCTCAGCTGCACCAAGTTCTACTGCTGTCACTGATGTAGGCAAAAAAAGTGGGAATACAGGTTTTACTTTTCATTCAGGCCAAAGATTAACTGCACAGTGCCTAAAGATGCAGGCTACTGCTCTATGTCTAGACTCATCATCATCATCATGGCTTGGCTTCGCGAATGAAGATCTGGGAAGGGCTTTTCCCACGCTCACTGCAAGCAATGAGTGCGCCCTTCGGGCCTGCGCGGTGGATTTTTTAGGTGAGGCACCAGCGTGCGCGGAACTGGCTCCACCCTTTACACCTGAGGTTCATCTGCCAGCACCTAGCGAGCTTGGACGGTGACAGCGAAGTCCTCGGGTCGTAGGTTTGGTTAGAGTATCCTTCTCTTAGATGGATGCCTTACAGGGCTAAACGAGCTCCATCTGCCCGGGTTTGGAGTCAGAGTTGTCCTTCTCCTAGGATGGTTGCCCGAAGGCTAGTGAGCCCATCCTGCCCGTGGACACACTTTGTCTGACCCTTCAGTTGAGACCTGTCTGGCTTGGGAGACCCCACCGGAGGCACATGCCACCACCAGCACAGCTCTCAACCTCACAAGGGCACGCAAGCTCCTTCCCCACGGCAAGGGGGTGCCCGTGAAAGAGTCGCTGCTCTACCTCCGGACATCACAGACCCGGGCACAAGGCGGCCAGGGCCTGCCAAGAATGGGAGTCCTGGAGGGGATGTCTAGACTAATGATCTGGAAAAGGGCAAGTTTAAAACTGACACAATTTGACAGTCAAAACAGAAGCCTGAGATAAGGTGAAAAAACTGCATATGGACCTAACAAACACTAGTTGAATGGACAATGCAAAACAGAGGAAACTCCATGTTACTGAGTACAGTCTTGGAAAAAATCATTTAAGTATTGATGTGGTCAGCAAAATAAGAACATTTGCACAATGTTCAGCATCACTCTGAAAAGCTGACAGATATGAGGAAGCACTGAACTGAGAAAAGTTCTGAAAGCATTAAACTGCTGTCTAAATCAATACAGTCTCACCTTGCAAGCAGCGTTCAGTACCAAGCCTCCCATCACAAAGATATATGAGAAACAGAAAGTGTCCACAGAGGTATAACAGAAGAATTTCAGAAGCAAGGATGGACTAAATGAGATTGTACAAATCCTTCAATGGGCTTACAAGAAAAATCTTCAAGCAATTAATTAAAGACAAAAGACACACATTCACAACAGGCAGCATTTTTCTCTGATTTACACCAAACAAAAATCCAGCCTTATCCTTTTAATGTGAATCAAAGGGAGTTTGTGCTCTGTGAAAGCAAAGCACTAAATGACTCTTGATGACAATCATCCTACTTATCAGACCCTGCGACTCCTGTGCATTCAAACCAATCGAATGGCTGTGTGCCAAGAATAACAATAAAACCAATTGCATCAGCATACAGAATATTCCCCTCCACTTGAGAAAATGTACGACTGAATGAAAATATATAAATATGCTATCAAAGGGGAAAATCTAGAGAATTCAGTCCCCTTACAAATAACACTTCAAACTGTGTGAAATTTAGCCCTGTGTACAGACCTGACGACTGCTTATGTGCCTCCTGAATGACCTGCACAAAATTAGTATATAGTGTTTGTATTGGTCCATTTGGAGTAAGCTTCAGCCATTACGAATGTTCACCAAATTTTAATATTTGTAGACTTAGGCTTATGTTCAACCTGCTTCATTTTACTTGGTTGTTTAAGGAGCTGAAAAGAGATACCTCCAGAGGCTCAGTGGGATGGGAAGAATTGTCCCCTGGAAATGCTTTCCACAGGCTACAAACAGATGCTAGGGCTACTGTGCTCAAAAGTTCAGCAACTTGAAACCACGTCTGCAAGAGAGAAATTCATGTCTTGGGTTCATAACGAAGTCTTGGGAATCAATCTTGATGTTTCCAGGATACACCCTTCTATTAACCTACAAGAGACACCTTATTGCAGCCTTTCAATATATAAAGGGGATGTAATAAGACAGATGGAGAAAACTTCTTCCCAGGGCCTGTAGTGACACGACAAGGGGCAATGGCTTCAAACAGAAAGAATGTAGATTTAGACTATATATAAAGAAGAAATTCTTCACTATGGGGGTGGTGAGACACTGGAACAGGTTGACTAGAGAAGTTGTGGATGCCCCGTCCCTGGAAGTCTTCAAGGCCAAGTTGGTTGGGGTTTTGAGCAACCTGGTCTAGTGGAAGGTGTCCCTGCCCATGGCAGGGGGGTTGGAACTAGATGATCTTTAAGGCCTCTTCCAACCCAAAACATTCTATGATTCTATAAGAATAAAAACTATTCATTAAATATCCAATGAAGTAGTTTTAATTATTCAATTAAATTGTTTCACAAGACTCTGAAAGGGGTTCTTGATTCCCCTGTAAACTTATCATAAACCTGGAGAACTAACTATTTCTCAAATGATTGCTCATTGTAGAAAGTCTTCGTTATTTCACATCACTAATATATGGACCATGTTTGTCTCTGCCTTGCCTAAATCTTACCTGGGCAGCTACCTAGCCAAGAACCAACCTATCAGATACAACACTCTCCTACAGACACAACCTTTTCCATTTAAGATTTTTCTGCCCTCAGTAATGTCTACCTTTACCAAAGGACCATGTTCTTACAAACATGTTTGGAATTAAGAGGAGGTATTTGAAATGGTAGAACTATCTTATAATTCAAAAACCTCAACGCAACAGGGTGCTGGTCTAACAAGAAAGTTGGCCCATGATGATACCAACTCTGAAACACAGCACTTTGTGTGATGCCCCACTTACACCATTGCAAGCAGAAAGACCTTTCAGGCTTGAGAGATATAGCTGATGGCCACATTTTATGTAAGAAGAATTTAAAAAAAAAAGAGAGAGAGAATATATGGAGAAGGGCAGCAGAAATTTGCTTTTGTGAAGTAAGATCTGATAAATTTGGCACACGGGACAACATATATCATATTTGGGGAAAAAATGTGCACAAGCCACAGATTTTGATGGTTCTTAAGAAGGAGGTATTGACTGGTGCCTTCAGAACGGTGGATTTTATTAGTTTGTTCATAGAAAATTTGCTTCTGATAAGTTCTAGGAAAATGTCTTTCCAGGTCTTCTTCTCACGTAGCTTTTTTTATAATTCTGATGTATGAGATAACACAACAGCCACAATAACTGCCACAACGTATTTTTTAAACTATGCATGCCACAAAGGAAAACCTACTTACAGTTCATATCAAAAGTTTAGCTTTCTACATCATATTACAGAGCCAGACTTTTTTCGATGTTATGCACATTAATTCCATAGTACGGGAAGTTTGGAGATTTTATGTATTTATTTTCAGGGGAAATTTTGGACTGAAGCCAGGATACAACAGCTGGTCCTCGTCCAATTATCTGCTGAAACATGAGGAAGGGCTGCTGGAAAATTAATGATAAATAAAACTTCTACTTTGAAAAGTTTCTTGTGTTCTAGATAAGGAAAAGACAGGAGAGATCATTCTACATGCAAAATAACCCAATGGAGTAAAAAATGGCAAAATGGGAATTTGAAAAGAAATCTGGCATACCAGGTGAGTGCTTACATTTATATTGTAGAAATATGGTTTCTTTTTTCATGAGAAAAGTTCTGCAACCTTCTTCTGCAGAGTAAGAAATCTAAATTCCTGAAGACTTTGACAGAGGAGCACATTTATTTCCTACACGGCTCTGAGGACAGTGACATGGGAACCACAAAGCAAACTGGCCAACCAGTACTCCTCCGATATTGCTCCGAGGAAAGTCAGACCATCTCTCCGGGAAAACATTGGCATAAAATAGCTAAGAAAGGTGGTAATCCATCATGCTTGAAAAACAGATCTATGAAATATTTGATACATTTAACATAACATTTCATACTAAGCTTTCCCCTTAACTATCCTATCATTGCAAAGATCCATGCATAGTTTTTAAACACAGGCAAAGATTTATAGAAACATTGTCTTTAAACTTATATAAATCAGACCAATTCATTGAATTGCCTGGTCTTAAGAAGGGGAGCAATGCTAACTACATAACAATAACATCTACCCTTTCAAAAATAGTTTACTGAAGATTACACAAACAAGAGTACTTTGAGAAGAACAGGAACCATTTAGCTACCCTGGGAGGAATCCCACAAAGAAGCAGAATGAAATGAATACTGGGATTTAATTAGAGCTTTTCTGTGTGTTCTGTTTGAAAGTGTCTAGAGTTCAAATACATGAAAATTAGACCTCAAAATTCCTCCCAGCATCACTGTTTAACATCATGAACATGTAACAACTTCAGACTAAACTCTTCATGTGCTCATGCATGGATCACGACCACATGTGAATCTCTCCATTCAGAATCATCTTCCAATGCAGAAATGGCATTACCTACCAACACAGCAAACAGCAGTGTGTTACCTTGCTTTCTGGGGGCTGTACGTCGTAAGCGCAGCTCTTCATGTCAAAAGAAAGCTCTACTCTCTCATTAGCAACAGCAACTGAAAAGAAGCAACAGGGGAATGTCTTTTCCTTTAGGTTTCTCCAGAAGGCAAAACCTCTTGTTGGGAGGCATCCCATTGTCCATCCCATCCCATTGCTCTTTTACTTGTCTGAAGCTTTTTTCCTGCTTGTAGGTCAATGGACACTTATCCTGTGTATCTGAGGCTTCCTACAACATCAATGCAAGTAATTTAAGTGATACGATTTGCATTAGCATAGGCCACCATTAAGCAGTTCACTTACAACGATGGCAGACAAGTGCAAAGGTGACAAAATATTTCAGTAAAGCAAAGATGCAGCATGTTAACTGCCAAAACGAATTCAGCAACTAAAGATGCATGCATAGTGTGCTGTTCTTGGCTTGTTCAGTCTAAAACATACATAGATACACAGATATACATATAAATATGCCATCCTCTTCTTCCACTGCAGGATTATTTCACTCTCTATATAAATCATTATTAATGGTGTACCAGGAACATAATCATAACTAGCTAGAGATTGAACATGCACTTTTCATAGTCCTCAGATTTCTGATCTTTATACAAGGAAGACTATAATGAGTCCTAGTTAAACTCATAACCAAGAACCTCGTCACTGCAAATTGTAAGGAAAAATGTACTATGTACACATCCTACTGCCACATTGACCTGATGGAAGAGCAAGAACTCTTCAAAACTGAGTTTGAAAAAATATCTTACCTTTAAATAAACTTCTGAGACTTACTACAAGGCGTGTTTTAAAGTTCATATGAGAAAGGATAGTTATATCACTTCTTCCCACAGTCATCTCTGGTTAACCACTTGACATACTTCTTTTCACCTCTGCTCATACAGCAGCTGCAGGGGACAAAGATGATGATAGACATAAAAGGCAAGAAGTGCAGAGATTAAAGGCGTAACAGACAAAGCTCTCCCTGAATTTACTGAACAACCAATGAGGCCTTTCCAAGTACCAGTGCACCTTTATGCATTTTGGTCTTGCTCCTTGGTGCCCCCTTCCCCTCCAGTACTTCTCAATTCCTTAAAGACAGGCTAAATGTGTTCAGAGTTTATGCTAGCTGCCCTCTGCATTTCATTTTTGCCTTGCACATCCCTTCCCACTACCTGCTTTTTCATTTGTCATGACTGTTGGCAAAAGCGCAGAAGAGCCAAAAATCTGTATGTATCTATTGCAATACAGACATTTTCTGAAACCAGCAATCACACAGCACCACAATAAACTGTTCATGGATGAGTGACTTTAATGGTCCACTTCCATAAATTGTGTAATCTTTCTTAGGTAAAAGCAAGCCATATAATTAGAAAAGGGAACTAGTTACTTGTAATAAAAGAATAATCAAATCACCATTAAAAAGAAATTAGCTGCATTTATCTTAATTCTAGGTGCCCTACTGATGCCTCCTGATAGGAGGATAAAATTTACTTGACAATCTGGATGACTTTTGCCACTCCTGTTTGTTCAGGAGTGAAAAAGGGCCCTGCAAAAGAGGGCCCTGTATCATGTTTTGGCAGACCAAGTTGCATTTAACTGAACAATAGACATTAAAAGGCTATTTGTTGCATTTGCATGAAAAAAAGACACACCTCAATTTTCAGGGATAACATTGAGCTCCAGTTGGATCCTTTGCCCTCCCATTTGAAAGTCACAATTGCTTGGATAGAGCCAGGGAAAAAAAGAGAGAGGCATAAGGGAGATCTGCAAAAACTTTGTGTCCGGCTCAACTGGTGCCAGGTATTCCCAGAGAGGAATCCCCTACAGGACTCCTCCACCAGTGAGCATATCTTGGCAGGTGCAGCACAGTAAGGCCCCAGGACTTTGCAGACACTTCACAACTTCACTAGACCTCCTTAGGACCAGAACTGACAAACCTGTATTTTTTATGACAAAGTATGAAGAAGGCAATGATTCTGTTTAGCCAGCATCCTCCCTTCCTCACAGGCATAGAGGAGGAAAGGAAAGCTGTTGGAGCTGGGGAGATAGCCCACCCAGGTAACGTAGGTTTGACTCTGCTCCCCAGAGCCTTTTCAGCTCTTCCGTACCACATGCCACTGAAGGAAAGGATGTAGAGAAACACTGTTACATTCAATAAAGCGATACATATTGCACACCTAGAAAGAGAAGTGGAATTTAACATCAACTACTGTAATGGTAGGAGGGAAGAAAAACTGCCAGACAATGGCTGAGACTTTACTACCAACCACAATCAGTAGCTGCTTCAGCGTATCAGACTACAGCAGCATTTACCCTGCAGCAGGTATCAACATCCATCAATATTATCCTTTACCAGCAAAGACCAAGATACTCTTGGCACAGAGATACATGTATCCTCAGCAAGATAAACCAGACTAATGGCACTCAGCAGCTAAACTGAGACTCAGTACCACCCGCCCACACTGACAGTTGCCTTCCTAACCCAAGTATTCCTTGATTTCTCTTCTCCCAGCAGAAGAAAACAATTTGCATAAAACACCTAATGAGCTGCACACACAAAAACTTCTTCAGAGCCTTGCCCTCCCTGAAGCAATTAGTTTATCTCAGTAATGAACGAGCCACGCAAGTATTTTCAAAAATTCGAGAAGTCCTGCGGCCTTCCTCACAGCACAGTACAGATTCAATACAGAATCAGGCTAAATAATGTTTAAAGAGATTGATCCTACTAGCTTGCATTCATTTGTTACTTACTGGATGCTGGTGAAACTTTAGCTTCTACAAGGGTGACTCTTTATTTTTAATATAAATAGAAGAGCACTCATGCCAGCCTCTAGTGCCTTTACGATATGAAAATAAAATACAATAGTGACAGAAGTTCTCCTTATCCCTTCATTCCAAGTCTGCAAACCATGTGACATAATGAATCCAAGTAATGTCTTTATCTAGAAAAGTTGTGACTATTGTTTTAGTTCCTCTCCAAAGGCAGAGTTCCGTTTATATGAACACACTTAAGAATGTTTCTCACATTTCAACTAGAATGGTTTAGCGATTTCTCACAGAGAGAGTCAGAAGCAATTCCAGTTTTGCCCAGGCTAACAAACTTTATTGCCATTTTATTGAAGAATACCACACCTACAACCACCAGAGCAGTGCCTTTAAACTCATCAATAAGTTGGCCAGTTGGAAGTCAAGTGTTTGCTGATTTCATGGAAAACCTAATGAGAAAATTCAGTTTTAGTATGCTCAGCTGACGTCTTTAAATTCGCTAGCAGAATTTCATTAAGTCCCCAGCTCTCACATAAGACTGTTAAATGTCCAGTCCTCCTAAGCAAGTCCTCTTCTTTGCCCAGAATTTTTACCAGAAGTTGGAACAAGAAAAGAAGGACAGGTGGTACAACTACAGGAAGAATGACAGCAAGGAGAACAAGATGGGGAGCATACGGGCAGGAGCTGAGCAGAAGTCAGAAAGCAGAAGGGGAGTAGATGGGAGAGCGATGTAAATTAGGGGGCAGATAATAAGGCAAAGATGACAACAGGAAGTAGCATGGGAGCGAAAGAGGAAAGTCCTTAACCAGCAGAACACAGGGCCTTAATAAACATGAAATACATCCCCTCACCATTAAACAGACACGAGACTAGTTGTAAAGAATCTCCATCCCACTCTAGGCAGGACACAAAATGAGTAAGTTTTCCTACTGCTACCCACAACAGGGCTGTTTCAGATAGCACAGGGGTGTGCTGTGGCCCCGAAGATCTCAGTCCTGCTGTTGTTCAGTGGCAGCCTGTGTAAATCCCATGACACAAGTCTGCTTTTAAGGGTCTTTCATTTGTGTGTTTACCTGAATTCACTGCGCTATACACTTGCTTTGTGAGATGCTGCCTTCACCTCTCACGTACCTGTTGTACAGACTGCAGGAAAGGAAGCTGCTGCCTGTGCCATCTCATTTGCTACAGAGGTGAAAAGCATGTGATGGAGGGAGCTGGTTCTGCTGGGAAAAAGGAAGGAGAGTCTTATGGCAAATAACTGAGCCTCTAGAAAACTGGATTCTAACTCTGTCATAAAGTTCACGTGTAAATCTAAGGAATTTGCATCATATATATTCCTCATTTTTCTCCCACACCCCAACTGAGTAATTTGTGGTGTGAGCTGCTAAGTTGCTGAAAGTGAGTAGGTGCATCTGAAGTCAGTGGGAGGTGGACTTTCAGTATGTGCCAAGTAGCATTAAACATTTACCACCCTGGAAACGAAGGTCTTTGATTTAGTATTTACCACTTTGGGAATTAAGGTCTTATACTTCTCCACAGAGTATCCAGAAGTGTTGGTACTTTTAATTTCCTAGACATAAGACAAGAAATGCCAACCATTTCATAATGGTGTGACAAGGTAAAGTCATTAATGGTGAGTAGGATGATAACACTCCTGAAATGCTCTAAAGGAAAATTATTTTTCTGTTATTCAATGAAGGGTAATGCTATGCAGTAAACTGTACATTAAAGTATACATGGAATAAGCAATAAAAGAAACATTATATAGACACACAGAGTTGGAAAGCTTCTGGAGTTCAGTCTCCTGCTATCTCAGGGAACTGCATCACATAAGCACTTTCTGAAATTGATCAGGCTCCACTTTCAAGGCAGATAGGCTTCCTGCCCTCAGCACTGGGCAGTTGTCTCACAGCCTCATTGCTCTAAAAATTCCAAATCTCCTAAATTCATTAATGTCCACTTTGCACACATTTGTCTTCCATTTAAATAACAATTCTACATCCATGTTGTTTACTCTCCTTTTGAGACAACATAAAATATCCTCTTAATCTTCATTTTGCTAAACTAAACACAACAAATTCTTCAAGCCTTCTTTCATAAAAGTTCCCCAAAGAACATCATTCTTACTTAGGGACAGGATTCCTCTGGGGAAATGAGCTTATGGCTGTGTGATTAAAAATCCTATCACAGTGCAGTCTTAAGGCATATAAGCCCACAGGACCCAAACATGAAAAGCAAGAGGAACACAGCAGGTCTGAAGACAGACACACAGGTCAGGCAGCTGCCCTGCATTGAACTCTACATCACACGCTCAGTGAAGTCTGGGTCCATCACCCAGCTCTGTGCACACAGACTTGCTATGCCCAGCACTTCCCAACTTTTCAGACAGTCCTGCATTTCTTAATGCAACCTCTCAGAGGGTGGGAGATGTGAACTAAATGGCATGAGGCTAACTCTAATATCTTCTCCATTTTCGAGGGGAAGCAGGTAGCCCTGATTAGGTCAGCTGCCCTTCCTCAAACAAACCCCACTCATCTGTGCCTTATAGATGGAATGGGTACTTTTATTTCTGATGGAGACACAATGTCAATCAAAAAGAGTTTTGATACACGATTGGTCAATTTTGGTCTTTACTTCACATGTAAATGAAGATAATCATTAGGGACTTTGGTGAAAAAGAGAGAGTATTCTACTGATAAGGAAGACTAAAAAGGCTACCTAGAACTGTAGCAAGTTGCCAAGACAGTAATTTCTGGGGTGAAGTAATACATTTCCATTATGCTTTCCAAAAGAGTTTTGTTAACTTTGATAAGAAAGTTACCAAAAGGTCCTTTTTTATAATGCAATAAATGGTTCCCAAATTCAAATGACAAAAAGAGTGTCTTGTTCACAGTATACAACAAATTTCCACATACATAATCCCAGTCCTAGTCCAAACACACACCAAGAGCTTTACAAGTTGCAACAATAACATCCTGGGGTTGATTCAGAGAATTCATCATCCCATCTGGATGCTTAAGTTCCCTAGCATGACTATATTTGGTGATGCTGAAACCAAAGGTGAGAAATCTCATCACTTCTCACAGAGACTCAGTACTCCACAAAGACATTGGTGAACCCGATATAGCCTGAGCCCTGATAGACCAGATGCATTTGATCCACGCCTGGATTTTGTATGCTGAATGCTGAGACAAACAAACCCACTGTGTCCTTACCACATCCTCTGAGACTCAGGCAGTCTGAGCACAGACAAAACCATGCATCCACCCAGCCAACATTGTGGACATACATACAGCGATAGGCGCCTCATGTTAATCGTCCATGAATGGATAAACATTTTGTTTTTCCAAAGTCATAGTGTGGACCTAAAATGCCAGTCTGTGTCCGTCACAACTCTGACCTCTTGAAAATTAATGTGAAGCCAAGAGGGGAGCAAAAAAGGTAAATTTATTGATAGTTGCTTATGAGAAAATGCTTGCCTATGCCTGCCTGGGGCCTCGGGACTCTTCAAGAAGACCTTCTTGTCAGTCCGGTCCCAGGGGCAGAGCCCAGCCACCCTCACTTGAAAACGGCTTTTGAGAACCTGACATCGGGGAAAAAGAAAAACCTATCAGGAGCAGCGTCTTTACAGAACTCCCGCCGCCCCGGGCCGAGCACAGGCAGGGAGAGGCGACAGGCCGCCCTGAGCCCCTCTCCTG
>NW_010420205.1:0-36305 GCF_000710305.1 Buceros rhinoceros silvestris
AAGCTAGGAGCCTTAAATTGCACATTAAAATACTGTATTTAGGCTCTGGCAAAAGACCTCAATTCAGAGGTTCAGCATGCTGTTAATCAGATTTTTATTGCTGAGAAGGCACAGGTTTGTATCCGGCCTGTTGATTTTCTACTTGAATTTTGTCACCTAATTGAGAGACTTACTGAAATTTTGAAATATGCAAGTTCTCTGTAGTCATAATAGATGCCTCTGAAGGCCTTCAAAGGAACCTGTGCTAAAGCTTATGCCGATGAGGCTTTGAAATGTTTCTGTCTCCAAGTTAGGAGATAGGTTTTAGGTTTTATTCCTGCTTACGTTTGTGTTCATTCAGTGTAGTACTGGCAATGCAGCTTAGCTGACTGTAGATGATGGAACCTTACTTGATGTATTCTGTGTGGGGAGGGGAAAGTGTCTGAGATATGAAGCAACATTTAACTTTGTACATAACAAAGCAGCAAATGTTAACCATTTCTCTGTTACTGGGTAATGATTTCTATAGAGTTGTATCTGGATAGAATAAAAGTAAAATCTAGGAAAAGTGTCTTTTTTAGTAAGTTCCATGAGCTGG
This sequence comes from Buceros rhinoceros silvestris, assembly GCF_000710305.1. NCBI lineage: Eukaryota > Metazoa > Chordata > Aves > Bucerotiformes > Bucerotidae > Buceros > Buceros rhinoceros. The sequence goes on from NW_010420205.1 coordinate 578, forward strand.
ATTTTGGAACTAAATGTTACGTCCACATAGGACTCTTGTCATGTAGAGGGATATTCACATTTACTTGTACCATTTTCTCTTGTAGATATCTCTTGAATTTTCCGATGCCAATTGAATTTACATCTCCTCTCTATAAAGAACATCTTACAGATGATGTTGTCAACCAGCAAATCCCCTATCTGTGGCAGATCTACTGGTGAGGCTTTCGAAAGTGATTCAGAGAAACAACTATTGGGTTTGAGTAAATTGTGTTTTCAGAAGCAGAAGATTATTTGGCTTAGGGTATATATCACTTTGGGTTCTTTCAATAAATGATCTGCCAGTCCATAGAGAATCTACCTGCCTGCTGCACAACAGAGACAATTTTATGGGACTGTGAATTATGCATCAACTTAAATTCTCCACTTGGGAAATCTTTCAGAAATTCTGCCCTATGGGAACAGTAACAGGTGTGCTCACTTCACAAAATGAGGTTGGTTTGTTTTATTTTTGAGATTGCTAGTGCTAGTAGTGTTCTTCTTTCTTCTGGATTTCAGTTGTCTCCCTTTTATTTTACAGTAGTTTCCCCTGCTCTGTTTAACTTTGTTTAGCCCATGTCTCCTCACCTTCCTTGAGCCACTCTTTCAGCTGTTTATGGAGCTACTATCCACAGACTGTAAAAGCTGGAAATAATCACAAGATGCTCCTCCATAGAGGGACATACATTGAAGTGACCTTTTCCTCTGCAAGAGATCTCTGTCATGTATACACAATCTTTTTTTGTTTCGTCCACCCTTTCTTTTGATAGCAGCAATATCCAGGATTGGCAGGCACCAACGTATTAGTCACTGGTATAACCACAGTTAAGTCAAAAAGTATGTCTACTTCTTTCTTTGGTGAGGTCCTATATGTTGGCCTGAGCTTATGTTTCTTTGAGGAGTTGTGGAACAAAACCAAGGTGTGTTTTGATTTTTAGGTGTTTTTCCTGACATGATCAGCGTGTTTCTGCCCTGGATCCCCGGTAGTACTTGCTTCAGAACACTAATTCTGTTGCCAGAGTCTGATACATTTCTCAAGTGGCTTTAATCCAGCTTGAAAATTTATTGTTCTGGTGCTTTCCAAAAGGAAACTCAAAACTTGTCTCCATTCTGTAGCAGTCAGAGCATCCCTGTTGAAAGGATTAGTAAAAGGGTACTTTACAAGAGTAGAAGACAACTCATATTTAATTTGTTTAAGTTAGGATTTGCTTTTTAAGCTGCATTATTTCTGTATTATTCCTTACTGCAGTTGAGATCCATTTTATTAAGCTGACTGATAAATTAGTCCATAGTGCTGCTAAACTGAAAACACTGTTTTTATTGCATCTCAGGGTGGGAAGTTCTTTGTTTCTTACTCTAAAGATGTAAGAACATGCATTGTTTGTGACATAAAACACTTTTTAACCTTTAATATAAACAGTTTGTGCCAGTCTCTTCATGCGAATGTTGGTGAAGCATTGGATGCTTATGAAGCAGCTCTGGGGGCGGTGATGCAACAGGAAACTGTTCAGAACATCTGGCTGGAGTAAGTTCTTAAGGGAGGAAAGTAAATTAATCTCAAAACTAAGCGAAGGATACCAGAACCACTTTCTTTTTTTTTTTTTTCTTCCAGTTACCTTGTTTTTATCAATAGCAAAGTTGTTGGATCCAACAACAAAGTTCAAGAATTCAAGCTTTTTACCGACCTAGTGAACAGATGTCTTGTTACAGTCCCCACACGATACCCAATTCCTTTTAGTACTGCTGATTATTGGACCAATTATGAGTTTCATAATAAGGTAAAAATGTGTCTGTGGACAGTTTTAATTAAAACAGACTGATGACCTTTTAGGGGGTACCTGTAATGTACTTGTTCAGATACGGTACCAGTAGTATATGAACATTGATAATTAGGAATTAGTAGACAAAGAATTATCTGAGGGAAGAAAGAAGTGTTCTGAGCAAAAGACTATCTAGCAGTGAGCTTCTGAATAAAAGGTGTGTAAAGCAAACTTGATTATGGCATGCTTTAATACTGTGAATAGGCTGTTTAATGGTGAACTCTTCTGTAGAGAAAAGAGTATGTGTAAGGGAGGGAAGAGATGGCTAAGCAAGAGCGGTCTGCAGAGCTGTAACACTGGCAGATGGAGACAGTTTTGATCATAGAAATTACAGTGGTTGAGAAACAGAAGAATTAAAGTAGAAGTAGGAGTGAATACAAGTTGAGCACTTCGATTAAAGCTTATACAAATCCTGAGTCCTGTTTTGCTAACATCCATTGCGTTTCTCTTTACTCATGAAATGCAGGCTAGAAGGACTAAACTACGTGGTGTTAGCAAATTGATGTAACATTTTATACAAACTGATTTCTGTACCCTTGAGGGATAAAGCTTGTAGTTGATAGGCATAACGTTCATATTTTGTCATTCCATTATTATTAGCAAAATTAGACAGCTGTAAAGTGGATTAATGTTTATAATTCAAATTCTGCAGGTAGTTCTTTTTTATTTGAGCTGCATTCCAAAATCTCAGCATTCCAAAACCTTGGAACGGTTTTGTTCTACCATGCCTGCTAATCCTGGACTTGCACTGAGGTACGTGAAGATTCTTCTAATCCAGATAAACAAGGTTAATGTAACTGTTGGGGTTTTTTTTGTGCAAGACATGCGTGGTTTACTTTCTACTACATAAGTAAACACCTTCCTATATTATTGCATGTTGCTTGAGGTGTATTGTGCCTTCTGACGTGACGTCAGTCTTGTGTTTCACGGGCTTCTGTCTACAGAAAGGTTATAATTACACAGGAATAAACTCTGCATTGTACATAATACAGATGGTCAGAATTTCAAGTGTGTAAAGAATATATTAAAATCTCATTGTTGCTTAATGATCTATTAAAAGTATAGTTCCAGTATAGAACCGATTTTAAAAAATGGGTACATCAGTGTGTAACAGTGCTATCTTAAGGCTTAACTGGACTTTTATTTAGCAAAGATAAACCATTCTTAATTTTGGGAAACAATTTAATGGGAAACAAAAACAGTTAATCTGAGCATTGCACTGATTCTTACTTGAACAGTATTTCAAAATGTCCTCTTCCAGTCCATGATTTACTGTATTCAGCTGCAGTGAACTCACAAACACTTAACTGTGTAATTTGAAAAGTCTCCAAACATTTACAGTTCGTCATCAACAGTGACCCCAAAGAATTCAAAGCAGGACTTGAAAGAAGTGGGTGTGGTTGGGGGTGTGGGGACAGTATGACCAGCATGACACACTTGCCTTTGGCACACAAAGTTGAATGGCTGCATTTTAAATCAAGTTGTGATTTTAAATCAAGTCTAGATGGAACTTGTAGCTTCCTCAGGCAATGCTGATACTATGTGAAATGAGTGAGCAGAACTGACTGACAATATCTTGTAGCCACATGACTATAAAACTAGTTAGCATCCTTTCAAATACACAGTTACCTTGTGCATGCTAAAAATGGATCTTGTAATGTGCCAGCATCGTATTTTCTCTCTGATTTCACACTTTAGTTATTCCCTGAAACTGTATCTTAACTTCTCTGTTTTGTTTTGTTCTGAGAGCATGTTCAGCCAAGACTGCATAATAGTGGCTTGGGTTTTTTTCCTCCTTACAACTCTTGGCTCATATTAGGTGTAATGTCTTTGTATATTTGGATTGCTTTTCTGTTCCCAGTGATTAGAGCAGTGTTCTTTCTTGTGAATGCCTTTTACAGACTGCTGCTGCGGTACTGGGAGGAGAGCAATGTTCAGATTCTGAAACTGCAAGCCAAGATGTTTACATATAATATCCCAACATGCCTGGCCATCTGGAAAATGTAATGCAACAGTCATACATCTGTTTTCATAGATATTGCTTTTGTTTGTAAGGTTTACATCACAAAGGTAAATCTGAAACGTCCTTCCAATTGGGCTTGTACTGGAAGTCTCTCTTTCATTAACTTATTATTTAAACAGTAACTGTTTGGTAAAACAGACTGAGGTACTGTCCGTTCTTTAGAATGAGAATCACAATTTCCCTTTCGGGGAAACTTATGTGAATGGATATTATGCAGATAAATATGAATTATGTATTTACAAGTTGCCGTTTTAATTCAACTATTGACTTCTGTCTCCCCCTCTCTACCCTCCCCTTTATATATCACAATAGCAGTAATCTCCATTATCCAGTGATGCTGAACTGAAATTTTTCTTCAGTGTTTGTTCATAATGGGGAACCACTGAAATGTCTTGCTCATGTAAGGTTGTCTTTAAAAAATGGCTATTCTTATCTTTTCACTATAGATTAACATCATTGGAAGTTAGTCAGTTTTGTCTCAAGGACTTTGTAATTCCATTCATTCCACAGTCAGTCTTCTGCCACTAATGGCACTTAAAATCATTCAAGAATAAATATTTTCATATATTTCTTCTCCTCAGAGCCATTGCTGCCGAATGCTTTCTAATGGGACAAAGAGAAGTAAGTCAACACAGCTTACTAAAACATTTAATTATAACATTCTGTAAAACTTTTCATACCTTGGCTTTATCCAAAGTAATGGTCATCTCTTAAGCCCAAGATTCCTGGATGGGTGAAATACTCTGTGTATAAACACGGAAGCATTTGCTTCAAGTTTGAGGAATGTCTTTGGCAAGTGTGGTAGAACAGATTGTATCATGAGTACTTGTGCACGCTGCTTGTGTGTTGTCTTTCTCTTGGCAGGGCGGGAGGGAGAGCCTGTATTCTTCTCCTGCTTTTGTGTATGTTTGGTGTTATGCTTTGGTGTGTGGTTTGTTTTTTTTTTTTTACCTGGAGGAGATTGTTAGCACTTGAAATACAGTAGAGGGAACGAAGGATTTTTTTGCTGGAAGATGATGTCAGCTTTCTTTATGAGCAGTTGGAAGGGTGGGTCTTCTGAGCTCTGCCTCCATATATAGAGTTTCAGTAGTTCCTGACCCCATCAAAGACATGAGATCTTTCTCTCCAAAAATCACACATTCACTCATTGGTACTTTGAGGAGGGAAATATTTTTATCTCTGTATACAAATACAAGAATTTTTTTTTGCACAGTAACTGAGTCACTTTTCAGTTCAAATGGGATGAATCTTCCTGATATTGTTGTTGTCACCTTCAAAATACTAATTCTGCCTGTGGAAAGATGCTGTGTGTTTGGGGGGGGAAGGGTGGAGTGTGTGTGTGTGTGTGTGCAGAATCCCGAGGCCCTGGGTTTGTGACTAGCCACTTGCTTGTGGTGTTTCTGAGCTACTCTCTGCTGTATCCTGTTTCATGTAATTCTTGTAGTGTCTGATTCTCAGCATCCTTCTTTTCTGTCAGTAGTCTTTTATTTGAAATGATATTAAAGCTTTAGCAGATCCATAATGGGTAGTATGGCTGTTGTTACTCACAGATGAAATATTGTCTTTCATTTTTTACTGTCTCCCAGAATGTTTAAAAAGAACACTCCCCCAAGCAGACAGTTATTTCATTTGTAAGATCAAATAGTTCAAAGTCAGGAGATATCAAAGGCATGGTTGCCTATTAAACCTTAATTCTGTCTCTGTGTTGGTTTGGTGTAATCTGTAATTGGTCACAGATCCTTGCTTCAGTCATTGTATTAGATGGACTATGTTTTAAAGCACTGCCTCTGGTGAGGCTGGTGACTTCAAAGATGCCCATTTTGATTAGGAAGTTAGAAAAATGTATTTCAAATTAATCCATAAAGAGGGTCCTTAAAGAAAATGAACCAATTAGAATGAAAAACATTGTAGCTGGATTACACCCAGAAGAAACCTTCTGGTTTTCTTCTGCAACCACCCTACTAACTATATATGGTGCGGGGTAAAGTCACTTGAGTTGGCACACACAGTGCAGTTGGGTGTTTTTGGGGAGGTGTAGTTTGGGATGTAGTGAGCACTTAATGTTTACGCAAATGGGTGACAGTTTCAGATAACTGGATTTTCTAGTAAAAAAGTAGGATATTGTTTCAAAATAGAATTATGATTCAGATTCTGGATTTCCTGTTCCTGGAGAACCTGTCATTTATTCCCTTCAGGGGTCATGTAAAGGTTTGCTAAAAGAATATAAAAATGGGTATGAGTATTTAAAATGTCCACAGACACCTCCACTAATGACTTTGTATAGAGTTGGTACTTTAGATACCAGTAGTTGAAGGAGACTTGAGTAAGTATTTGCATTAAACATTTCAGTCCTCTATTTCCAATGTTAAACCTATTTTTTCTTTTTAGAGTCGTAAAGACACATACCGATTGCTAAAGCACAGATAGATGCTGAAGGAAAAAACCCTGTGAAACAGTTATTTTCATTGGAGGGTTGGGATGGTATACAGTAAGCAAGACCTTGAGACTGCATGTTGAGTGGTGAAAGAGAAACAATCAGTAAGCTGCTTCGCCCCTGAGTGTGTTCCACCTGTGCAATGAGTGAGGCAGGAGTCTTGTGAAGAAAAATAGAATGTCTTCATGTAATTAATCATGTGCTTACAAGAGTCAGAATTAAGGTCAGACACAAACTTGCCTTTGTTTTTAGTAGCAATTCAGTGTTTCAAAACTTAAAAAAAATTTATTGCAAGAGACTTTTGTGCTTCAAATGAGTCACTGAGTGCGTGAAATTTTGCTGACTTTTAATATTTGTTTTTATTTTACAGGTCCATCATTTATATCAGAGAGCCCTTCAGAAGTTACCTCTGTGTGCAACACTGTGGAAAGATGTAATGTTTTCTCCTTATGATTCAGTTTGAGGTTTCATTTAAATGTTCTGCATATCCCATATCCATAGATGTGGTGATGCTCAAGCTCTGGCTAAATCTTATATCTGCTTCCCCATCTCTTACAGCAACTCTTGTTTGAAGCATCAGGAGGAGGTAAAACTGATAACCTGAGAAAACTAGTTTCCAAGTGCCAAGAGGTTGGAGTCAGCCTAGATGAGCTTTTAAATTTAAACACTTACAGAACAGAAAGCAAGAATCACTGAACGCTGGGTACGGTCAGCCCTATTAAATGCCAAAATCAGTTGAATGATTCTTCAGGCTGATCTGTGCCTAAGATCTGTGTAAGGCAGATGAGTATTGCTGAGCATATCAAGTCTCCAATCTGCTTTCCTTGAACCTGGAAACAATTAACATGACCCTTCTGGAAAAATGAACTCCCTGTCTGGCCTTGCTTCTGGGCCCTGCCAGATTCTCATAACGTCGTCTACGTAAGTATAGTTAATCAAAGTGACAGACATTATTTTTTTATGTTTTCTTTTTATTTTCTGTTTTCTTTATTTTGCTGTTCCTGATTCACTTGACACTCTCGCTGATGCCTGAGAGATCTGTGTTTGGGATTAATTTACTGGGCTGTGTTTACAGTAAAAAGCAAGTAGTCCATTCTGGGTTTTTCTTTTTTTAAACCTTTTTTGAGACTTTCATTGCAGGATTTAAAACAAAAGCAGCCGCTCTTAAGGAAAGTGTAACTGCCGTGGCCACAAGTTTTTTGAGTTTTTTTCATTGCAGAATTAAAAAAAAAACCAGCCGCTCTTAAGGAAAGTGTAACTGCCGTGGCCACAAGTATGCTTCTTGCACTTGAAGGCTCTAAGAGGGTTGCTTACTGCCCTTTTCTGCATTGGACTCACGGCAGAGACTATTAAACTTGAAGATTAAAGAAACTATTGCAAATGCCAGTGCATCAGAACCTAAGAGTGGTCAATTATGTGCAATTTTTTTGTAAAGAAATTTTAATTTATAATAAAGTTTAACAGTTTAAAGAAAGTTCATATTGATCTGTTTTGTATTGGTGCTACCTTGTAGTATTACAGGTGTTTTTACAGAGGTATTTTCAATACAAGCTGACCTCTTAAAAGTAATCTCTTGTCTTTTGTTACTTTGATCAAAAGGTAGGCAAACGTGGTTGAGCTACCCATTGTGGGTGTAGAATAACTACATCTCGATGGGTATTTTCCTTCTCTTGCCTCAGGTACACAGAGTTTGTCCCGTTACAACTGTTCCTGTCAATAATACAACTTCATTAATGGAAAGTGTATCTTACATTTTGTCCTTTAATAAAATGAGGCCCACCTTCCAAAGCCACGACTTGTATGTTGCAGAGAGATCCTGTCAGCCTGCCAAACCAGTGACAGGATGTTCACATCAGGCTGGCTTTCCTCCTGTTGTACCATCTGTGCCAAATCGTATCAAAAGACCATTGTAGTACCTTTTGCATAGGTGATCTGTGAAGATGCCATGAAGACAGTGAGTGAGTAGTCCTCATGTTTGAGGCAAAGCGGTTTGGGACATAAAACTTCCCAAACCCTTTCTTTACGTTGTCAAGAGTTAGAGCTGGGCTGGCCACTAGATGAATGACAAATGCTTTCTATTACCCCCCTCCCTACCCACCTTTTCCCAAAGAGGGGAAAGAGGAGGAGTAAGAGAGACTGACTTACGGATTGGATGAGAAAACTAAAACTGCTTTAATGAAAATAATAACAAAATGAAATATATACAAATATATTTAATACCAAACCCAACCCCCCTGATGGCAGCGTCACCACTGATGCTGTGGGCAGACACTGGGGAAGGCCCAGGCTGGCCTCAGCAGCAGATGGGAATCATATTCAGGAGCTGGATTCTGGAACTGGATTCAGGAATGCACAGCCTGGGATCAAAGGCAGAACAGAGTCCTCTTTGGAAGTCAACAAATGAAGAGGTGAGAGACACACCCTTGTGATCCCTCAGCTTTATAACAACTGTGCTGTCTATGGGATGGAACCCCTTGTTGGTCAGTGTAGGGTCACCTGTCCTGTCCGCTCCTCCCTGCAGATGCAGCCTGTCACTTACTGCACCCCCACCGTGGCACACAGGGTTTAGCAGTGACCTTGGTCTGCACAGGAGCAAGTATCAGCAAGAGCTTTTCTGCACACCAATCCCTGGTAGTGACTGTGAACATCAAGTGTTATCACTGCTAGAAGCAGACACTGCCTGCAAAAATGTGCTGTTAACTTCAGACAGTGCAGCCAGCGAGAAGAGACTGAGCTGGAAAGTGAAATCATTGAGCAGGATGAGTTCTGTTCTAACTCAGACCATGATCCCTGAAATCACGCATGTAGCAGCTCTCTTACAGGAGAGAAAACTGGGAAATACTGGTTTTCATCTAGGGGAATGAAGCATGATTCTGCATTTCAAGTCCCTTTAGGCAGCTCTGTGTGTATTATAAAATAACTACCTACTTTAATGGCCAGGTTTTCCTCAGGACTACAAAAGCAGTGTTGGAGAAGCTGACGCAATCCCATTCTTCATTGTAGCAGAGTGGAATCCCGATTTCTTCAAACTTTTGATGTGGTACAGCTCAGAATGAAAAAGATTTAGACCATAAAGCAGTATTTGACTTTTTAAATTAAACTCTTCAAATATGGTAAATGCTGGCTTACACATGTTGCCCAAATATTTTTTTCAAGGTCTGTCTTTAAAACTGCTGAAAAACTGTTGATACTTTCCTAGCCTAGGCTCATCATACTCTTGGGACTGTCACTTTGTTCCTTTTACTTGCCTTGCTGTACAGTGACTTTGTAACAAGAGGCCTAGTGTCTCTTTCCAAGGAGAGCTTCAGCTTTACATTTTCTCCAAGGACTAATCATAGGTTTTCTGCTCTAGTGGCTTCTCACATACTTGGAGATAAGGGGAGGGGAAACCAAAAACCCACAATGTTCTCTCTTCCATTGGCTTTAAACTATTTTGTGTTAATCAAAATACTCTCAGTTTATATGACCCAATTTTGCTTGGCTTGATGGTACGTGAAAGTGGATAATCATAATGGGAATGGCTCCTTTAGAAGCTGGAGTGAAGAAGTGTGAGGGAGCTGTATAGTCTTCAGAGCCCTTTTTTTTCACCAAGAACTAAAATGCACTGCTGGCTCAGGTAGAGCTGCCGGGAAGGGAGTTAGTGCTGTTGCCACAGGTCTGCAGTTACGGTCCAGTCCTTTTCCTGCTCCTTTACTCTGCTATTTACGAAGAGGGTGTTCTGTTGAGGAAATAAACTGGTTTTTTTTTCTCTCATATGCAAAACTTCATTAACACATCACAAGGAAGAATGAAATTTATCCAAGAGTATTATATTAATTACATAATTGGTCCTTAGTGATCTCTCCTGATGACTTCAGTTCTACAAGAAATAAATGTCAGATTATGGGCGATAGTGGTGAATAACTGGGAAGAAAGGCAATGTACGAGCTGCTTCAGAGGAAAAATAAGTAGGAGGAAAGTAATTTTTAATGTAAAACTAGGCTGTCTCTTGTTCTGTGCTCAGAATGGCTACTTTGTGAATTAGCCTTTGTTTGGCCTTACAGTCTTTCTGGAAACAAAGTCTGCCCCAAAACAGTACCACTACGGTATTTTTCGTTTCCTGGCTCTTGCAAAGACACAACAGTATGAACGAAAGGAAGAAAAGTAAAACGAAATTGTTTTGTTCATTCAGTGAAGACCTGTATGAAGATGATCTCTTTCACTCTTACTCATTTTAGTGCTCCTCGAGACAATGATTGATTTATGGGGCAGCACGCAGTTTACTTCTCCCAGAAGTTCAATTTTAACCTGGTTTTGTTAACAAATGTACTCCAAAGGTGAAGGTGTGTGGGAAGGTGAAGTGCAGGGGGGGAGTAAGCAGAAAGGTTTTTAATAATTGCTTTGATAAGAAATTTACATAGAAAGGCTTAAGATAGTCTTGACCTTTAACTGATACTAGTCTTTTCCCATATGTTTTTTTTAAGAACTGCTGTTTTTCTGCAATACACATTCTCTTCACTGGTTCAGGATGAGCCTATTCATTCTTCTAGGCCCATTGGTTAATTGCATTTTATGTAGCAAGCTAAACAACAGGTTCAAAAGAAGGGCATGGGCCTCTTGGAGAGGGTGTACAGGAGGGCAGCAAAAATGATCAGGCGGCTGGAGCCCCTCCTGTGAGGACAGGCTGAGAGAATTGGGATTTTTCAGCTTGGAGAGGAAAAGGCTCCAGGAAGACCTTAGTGTGGCCTTTCAGTACTTGAATGGGGCCTGTAAGAAAGACGGGAACAGTTTTTGTAGCAGGGGCCATGGTGACACGACAAGGGGTGATGGTTTAAAGAGGGGAGAGTCAGACTAGATATAAAGAAGAAATTTTTTTACTGTGAGGGTGGTGAATCACTGGAACAGGTTTCCCAGAAAGGTGGTAGAAGCCCCATCCCTGGAAACATCCCAGGTCAGGCTGGATCTGACCTGATCTAGTTGACAATGTCCCTGTTCACTGCAGGGAGAGTTGGACTAGATGGCCTTTGAAGGTCCCATCCAACCTAAAGCATTCTATGGTTAGCAACTCTTAAAAGCAGACGTGGGTTCCCTTTCATGTTCTACAGGCCCTGTTTCAGGTGAAAGATGTGAAAACTTGTAGTGGGTGTTTTGTGTTTATATATAAAACTAGAAAAAAGATCTAGGAATTTTCAACGTCACAGGAATGTAACCTAAAATGAGTAAGTGAGCAGGTTTACCTCATCTCTATAAGCAGCAGAGGTCTGAACCTTTTAAGAGAGGTATGAAGAGGTTGGCAGACGGAAGAGATGCAATCCAAGTGTACGGGGAGCTGAGAATACAGAGACCCCGGAGGGAAAAGACTGCTTCAGCGGGTCAGGAGCAGTAGGTGAATTTCAGCAGTACTGTGACTAACAACAGTATGCAATCGGCCCGCGAAGATGTCAGCTGGGCACCTCTTGTTCTGCTGCTGAGCATTTGGAAGCTCTCCAGACGAACACTGTAGTCTTGCAAAGAAGCTTGATGCGTTCACTTTCTGTTGGCTTTAGCTGTTGCCAGCTTTCCTGCTTCCTCCTGTAAGTCTTGAGGTTCTCCTGAACATGGGGGACAGCTGGTGCTCTTACATTCTTACAGAGGTAGTGACCTGGGCGCCTACTTTAGCATCTGTAAACAAGACAAAACAAATTTCTCACACCGTGACTTACAAACTGTTCTATGTTTCTAGAAATAACTTGTTTTCACTGAATTATTTAAATTTCACTTTGGTCATGTTGTGTATGTTCAGAGGCCCTTGTGCCTCCTGTTATCCGAAGTGTAGAAATGAGAAAAGGGTCAAACTGAGCTTGTGAGGCAGAACCCTGTGATGTCTGTTTCCTTTTACTTAGGTGATTCTCCAGCTGACCTGCAAGTTTCTTAAACTTTTGCGAGGGCAAAAGAGAAAAGGAACAGGGAGTAAGTCAAATCATAAAACAGGAAGAAAGTTCCCACTAGGAGCTACCTTCTTGTAAAGATTATGGACAGCAGTTACTCTTTAACTTCAGCATCGTTCATGACAGCTTTTTTTTAGCGACACATATTCTTAGTTTCTTCATAGCTTCCATTCCACTTCCCAGTTTATCTTAGAGTGAAGCACTGTCAGATGTTGAGTTATCCCCACCTCTCTTCTGATTCACTTTTTTGAGGTCCCCCTGAATGACTGGCTTTGCTCTGACCCTGAGGCTGCTTGTGAGCCCCTGCTTTTCTCTGGGATTCAGAAAAGGTATTTTTCTCCAAGGTCTCAAATGGTCGGTGTCTCCAAGCTAAGCAGCTTTCAGCTCTGAAAGCTGACCCACGAACAAACAGGATTTCCATCACTAACGCTGGTACAATTAGTGCTGTTCTGAAACATGGGGCTCGTTCTGGGAGGCACAGAGATGGACACACTGGTGCTGAAGGCAGCCAATCCAGACGACTGGGCCGTGGGTGTATCGGCTCTGAACATTTGACAGTGGTATCTGTGGGTGCAGAGATGGGGTGGGCTCTGATTTCATGCATAATTCCTACTTAGCTGAGTAGATTGATGATCCTGTGGGCAGAGACATCTTCCACCAGATCAGGTTGTTAAAGCCTCATCCAACCTGACCTTGAACACTTTCAATGATGGGGCATCCACAACTTCTCCAGACAACCTGTTCCAGTGCCTCACCACCCTCATCACAAAAATATTCCATCCCTATGTCCAGTCCAAACCTACCTTCTTTCAGTTTGAAACTTGCCCCTTGTCCTGTCACTACAGGCCTCGGTAAAAAGTCTCCATCTGTAGTTCTTAAGACCACATCAGATGTCAGGAGGATGCTTTAAGGCCTAGCTGTTGGCTTCCACATCTAGCAAGTTGTTCGAATGGCGGTCGTTGGTCATATAATTGTACCTGGTTGCGTTTTATTTCTGCTTGTGGTACCCAGTGAAAGCTATTCTCACATGAATTGCATTTTGTGCTTTGATGGTGGATTCTTGCTTCTAGGACATACCGTGAAGACAAGAAGCTTTTTTATGTTTTCTATCTTTCAGGCAGTTGCAGAGAGCAATAAGGTCTCCCCTCAGCCCCCTTTTCTCCAGGCTAAACAACCCCGTTCCCTCAGCCGCTCCTCACAGGACATGCTCTCCAGACCCTTCACGAGTTTCATTGCCCTTCTCTGAACCCGCTCCAGCACCTCAACATCCTTCTTGAAGTGAGGGGCCCAAAACTGGACACAGTTCTCAAGGTGTGGCCTCACCAGTGCTGAGTAGAGGGGAACAATCACTTCCCTGCTCCTGCTGGCCACACTGTTCCTGGTACAAGCCAGGATCCCATTGGCTTTCTTGTCCCCCTGGGCACACTGCTGGCTCATATTCAGCCGGCTGTCGACCAACACCCCCAGGGCCTTCTCTGCTGTGCAGCTCTCCAGCCACTCCTCCCCCAGCCTGTAACGCTGCAGGGGGTTGTTGTGGCCCAAGTGCAGGACCCGGCACTTGGTCTTGTTGAATTTCATACCATTGGCCTGAGCCCATCAATCCAGCCTGTCCGGATCCCTCTGCAGAGCCTCCTGACCTTCAGGCAGATTGACACACCCACCCAACTTGGTGTCATTTGTGATCTTACTGAGGCTGCACTCGATCCCCTCATCCAGATCATTGATAAAGATGTTGAAGAGGACAGGCCCCAACACTGAGCCCTGGGGGACACCACTGGTGACCGGCTGCCAGCTGGACCTAGCTCCATTCACCTTCACTCTCTGGGCCCGACCATGCAGCCAGTTTTGTATCCAGTGAAGAGTACACACATCGAGGCCGTAGGGAGCCAGTTTCTGCAGGAGGATGGTGTGGGAAATGGTGTCAAAGGCCTGACTAAAGTCCAGGTAGACAACACCCACAGCTCTTCCTTCTTCCACTAGATGGGTCACCTTGTCATAGAAGAAGATCAAGTTAGTCACACAAGACCTGCCCTTCATAAACCCGTGCTGGCTGGGCCTGATCACCTTGTTGTCTTGTACATGCTGAGTGATGGCACTCATTTCCTTGGTGCTGGGACTCTTACAAGGAAATAATTTTGCTAGACGCCGTGTCATGTCTTTGCATCTGGCAGATTTCAAAGATAGCTTCTAAGTGAGTTGAATGTAGGCATGTCTTGGTGGTATTTAGTTACAAGATAGTAAATGTGTGGGTTACGTGTCCAATGAAAAGACTGCTGGTTGTTTAGCTACTTTATCGAACTAGAGTTACATCTCTATCCAGTAATGGCACTATACTTGTAGATGTGCTGATGCTCCTCACTAGCTTGGATAGAGTACCGAGAAAGATGAAGCAGCATTAACTTCAGAAATTTTCAGCGTCTTTCAAGTCCTTTAGAAATTTGAAGTCAATTACTGCAGTAGTTACAGTGCACAGAAGCAGATGGAGCTGTATCTTACCGGAGGAGTCCAGGCTAAAACCGGCAGATGTCCTTGCACATCCTGCTCTTTCACCTGAGATCGGGGGTCATCCTGCCATTGGTTTTAGGGAGTGGTCAGGAACGCAGTGAGAACAGCAAAGGGCTGTTTTCCAGAGCCGGCCAGTATTTCATGCCAGGGGGTATCTGTTGCTCTGAGGAACAGAGCAGGGGTGTTTGCTTATCCTTATCTGTGAGATGGCTTAATGTTTGCAAGGAACCCAAGATCAAAATTTGCCTTAGAATATAGATGTTAACTGCTACTTTTCTTTTTTTATTGTGTACTACTATTTGTTGTTGTCCTAGCTGAGTAGCAGATAATAAAGCAGAATATGGCTTGTAACTGAAACTTGACCTTGTGAAGTTGTTGGCAATGAATTGTCTATGGGTCTGTTTGCTCTCTGTTAATGGGAGCATAAAATCCAGTCATAAAGTTTGCGGTGCTGCACCTGGGGTACTGGCAGAAGTGACTGTGTCATGGCTTAGGAAAATGTTGACAAAGAGTAAACAGGAGGAGGGCTTTCAGTGCAGACAGCCGAGCCTGGCCCAGCAGAAAACAGCACAGAAAATGCAGAGACTCAGCCAGATAAGGGACTTGCTTTCAACAAGTATTAGCTGGGGAAAACCCTGCATCTTTGAAAAAGGGAATGATTTTCAACTAAGCTGTCACTGCTACCACACCATGTGATGGTCACGGGTGATCTGTGAGGCACATTTGCTCTTTGAGATGATAATTCTCATTGATTTCTATATCTGCTTTTTATTTTCATGACAGCTGTCATTCTGGCTCTCATTTGTGACCTTTGAGTTAGGTCAGTCCCTTTTCTGATCAGACTGAGAAAACCATGTGGCTGAGGACAGGTCCTTGGGGAACTTCCAAGTATGGGAGTCGAGGGCAACAATGTTTTCTCTTGTGTTGACCAGTTAATACAGCACAAGTGGGAAGGCTGAAGCACTGCTCCTACAAGCTTGCATGAGCAAGTTTTAGTTACGATGATGTGATGCAGGAATAGCCCATCTTTTTCAGACCCTGCCCCCTGTAATCACATCTCTCTTTCACATCAGCTTTCACATTTCCCTCTGAGGCTTCTTTCTCCTTCTGGAACTTATGAACTTCCTTCTCTTCTAGAAGAGATGTTCAGGCACCTTTTTCTGCCAGGAGTGGTTGGATAGATTTTGGTAGGAAGGTCACCACCAAAACCTGCCATGTTCAGGTATCTGTACAGTCAAGAAAAGCCAAACCGTCAAATCTCTTTTTGGGAGTGCAGGAAAGACTGGCAGTGCATTCCTTACAAGGCTCTAGACAGATCAAGAAGACTGAAGCAAGCTTTCAAAAGGGCAGAGGCTCTGAACTGCAATTACAAAGATGATAACATCAACAAAAAATCTGCCCACGCAGAGGACAAACTCAGTGGTTTAACAAACAAAAGATTCACAGAAGTCTTGAAATAGCTAAGTCTACGCCTAAAGAAACCAGGACTGGGTATACTGAAGATTTGATGATGGATGCAGGGGATGGTGTATAGCAAGACCAGATTCTGTGGGCAGATGCATTCTCCAGTACCATGTGGACTGCGTAGACACCTCTTTGCCTCCTAAGTCAAAGTCTCCAATAGAAGGTAGTGGGCAAAGGACTCTGATGTACCTGGGTGCTCTGAGACACTCATTAAAGAATCAGAGTTAGTCTCCCTACTGGAATGATTCTCTTAGAGGAGCCCATGTCTCTCTGGATACAGAAAAAAGAGGGAGGACTCTCTTGCCCTTGTAACACTTTCTGGCGAGCAACCCATGGCACGTTTTCTGCTAAAGTGTCAGACGCCAAATGTGTGAGACCTGGACAAAGCCAAATTATGGGCAACGGTCTCGTTTGGACTGCAGAGAACTTCTGCTCCTTGTTTTTACAGTGGGTCTGTTCGCTCCAGCTGAGCAATGTCCAGGGGCACTGGCACGTGGTGCTTGTGCACCGACTCTGAAAGGAGTAGTTTTGACTTGGTAAGCAGGAAGTCCTGCTTCCATGCTTTTTCTGGTGGTAAAGCCCCAGTATAATGTGATGGATTGTCTGGAGAACAGTGCGGAGAGAGGAAGGTATGGCACCATAAATAACGTAAGTGGATTTATATCACATGATGGGAGATAGGAAAATGACCGGTGGAATTCAGCTGGGAGCCAAAAAGTCAATGTTTTTGTCTGAAATCAGCACATGAGTGGGTCAGTGTCTGTAAAGTGCCAATGAACACAAAGCCTGTGCTTTTATCACTTGTTCAGCATAATCCTTCCCGAGTGATATGTTGAGTTGTTTTTGAAGGCCCTGTGCCAGGGCCTTATCAGATTAACCTAGATCAAAGGTTAAGGCTTGATTCTTGTATTTGTATGTCTTTCTGCTTTTTCTTTCTGTCCATTTCTACCAAGCAGTCCAGAGGCTTCAAGTGATGAAAAGCATTTCTTGAAATAGAGCAACGAAAACTATTTCAGCCTGGCCTTCTCTCACTCTACATGTAGATGGGTGGAGAACATGGATGTACAACACCAGGACCTGAGATCACTCCTTGTATTGTACACACTCTGACTGACTTCTGAGGTAGTGAAGTCCTAAATCGAAACTGGGACTAATGGCTGCATAGAGAATTGTCCGTAGAAACTTGGAGTCAAGAAGCCTTGATCCAGTCACAAAGCACCCGCTGATGGGCTACAGGGCCTTATCCAGTATTGGGTTTGGGTTTTCTAGAATGCAGACAGTTGGACAATGGACCGGACTGGAAAGTCTCTAAGCAAAGTCAGAAATCCACCTCGTTGCCTGGCATATAGCGCGTCCAGGTCTGCTGGACACACTGACAGGATGCTAAGCCTAAACCCCAGACTCTATTCTTCTGAAGCACCTGACTTGTGTTGTAACAATGGAATTGGGCATGACACAGACTCATGCACAGGCTAAGAGCTCAAGATGCTGTTAGCATCAGGCTCCCTGGCATTGTTTTGGTGTGTACAGTATCTGTCCCAGGTATTGTTTGGAGAATTAATGTAGACCAGTAGGTTCCCAGTATGTTTTATGGACAAAACTACTTTATTTTGAGGGAAAGAGGGATTGGAGGCATCATAAGGGTGTAGACCTCGATAATGCTTTGTGGCCAGAGAATATCTCCAGATTGTTTAACTCACAGTACAAACGTAGCCACTGTGTCTAGAGGCACGAGTGACATTGTGCCCTGGTACTCAGAGCCAGAGGAGCTCATAGAGCCAAGCGCACCAGCTGGAGCCTCCTGGCTTTCTGCTGGATGGAGCTGGGATCCTGAAAGTCCTGAGTGCCCAAACTGCTGAAGATGGGATCCTGATGCCTTTTCCCGCAGGCAGCACCAGGCAGCAGTTGGGTCTCTGGCTCTTCAGCTGAAGCCCTCCAGTGCACCTCATCCCTTTTTCTTCAGGTCCCCTGAGCTAGCATGAAATGTCACCCTTCTCAGGATTGTAGTGATTAAAGAACAAGTATATCAACAGTTATGCAAGGCGAAAGAGGGGATGCTTTCCTAATAAAGTGATTATTTTTTCATACGACATACAGAAACTGTGGTGGTGATGGCAATGAAGATCCCATTTTGACTGAGCAGTCAGATGGGTACAGATTGTGGTACCTTCTAGACATTTCCACTTTTGAGGAGTGCCAGTATCTTGTCACACGTTCCTGACCTAAGTTGCCCACCTGCACGCTTGCTGGGCTGCAGTACTTAGGTCGTGCATGTGGGCTGTCAAACTGGGCTGCAGTATTGACCATTTTATTGGCTCCTCCCACAGACTTTCTAATGTCACACTTGCCTTAAGATTTTGCAGTTGTGAACTATAACACTTGAACAAGTTCAGGAGTGTCCCTTCCACTAGAACTCCTAAAATCTGCACAGGGAGTTTCCTCGAATTGTCCTTACGAACTTTCTAGAAGAGGGATGACTCACTGAACCAGAAACTGAAAAGGAAAACATGTGTTTCACAGTGGCAGTGAGGCACACTTGGGCACATGGTGGCACTAGGTGCCTGGCGAAACAAGACCGACTTTCTCCAGATAGCCCTGACTGCCGTGACCTCAGATCTACATCTCTGACAGAAGAGGCAAAAGCCGAAGAACCGTGCTGCAAGACAAAGTTAGAAATCCGGGTTTCCAAAGGGATCTCTGGGAATACTCTCTTAGCAAGTGTCTTCCTCTGTCTGTCATCTGTCGTACAAATTCTGGTTCTGGTCGTATTACCCCACAAATCTCGTGGGTCAAACCTTCCCTGTAATGCTTTCTCATGTTTTCCTTGCAAATAACCCCTGGGCACGTTCCTGCTACGTTGTTAAAAGATCTACCACACAGTTATCGAAAATCTTGCTCACATTAAAAAAAAAACCACTAGGTTTTTAAAAGGTGATGGCTCAGTTCTCATTCTGGGTCCTTCTTCAGAACCTCTTAATGGCTGGTTAACATTGCATTGGCAGCCTAGACTTCTGAGCCGTAAAATGTGAAACTCTTAAATTTTTTCCTTATGACAGAGGTATTTGGGGTAGAAAATCTGAATGACACGAAAGGAGAAATTTGCCAGGGAGCTCTAAGGGGGAAATAGAGCTGAACAATCTTTTCCTAATTATCCTAATAGAGTGCCATTATCACAAATGCTCTGTGCTCCACTGGGAAAGAAAGTTATGTTAATAGGAACCAAAGATATTTGATCCTTCATAGATCAAAGGACTTTTATGATGCTGCTGTCATTACGAAAGACTCTTGGTGTAAGAATGGTACTTAGTGGACAATGACTCTATTGTTTGACACTTATTTACCTTCTAAAAAGAAAAAAATCAGACCCAGAGTGTAATTTATGAGGTCCCAGATTTGATGAGAAATGTTTCATTCTACTATAAAGCAACAGTTTTTAGGACTGTGCTGTAGTTCACTGCCTACAAACATCAGAAGTTCTGCTGTTCAGAAGGAATATCTGGTATGGAAATAAAAACTTGCTGAAACCCACTGAAGCGCAGAAGGTCCTTACAAAGCCTCTGCATTCCACACTGGAAAGGCCTGTGGGCTTCCTTAGCCATTTCTTCCCCTCCTCTTTGTGCTTACTTGCATTCAGCACTTAGCTCCGAGAGCTTCCAAACAGCATTTTTCCTTCTGTATTGATGGAGTGCTTAGAGCAGTGGGATGCTGGTCCATGACCGAAGTGGTCTCCTAACACAGATAATAATAAACGGAGAGATCGATCGACACTGGAAATGGTTCACCTATGGCTCACAAAGTGGATTTCTTACTGCTGCAAAACCCTCTGAGAGAGGGAGTGAAAGTGCTGAAAGACCTGGAAAGGCCTATGTACGCCAGCAATGTGGTGTGAGGAACAGTGTGAGGAGTATGGGAAAAGGAGAGACAATGTTTTTCAAGGGAAAGCCTATCAATTCTTGTAGGCAGAAGAGCAGCATTCAGGGTCAGAACTAACTAATATTGGTATTTTACTTTGACCTGCATTTCAAGCCTGTATCACCGATTCCTATTTAACTGGAGTGAATAAAAAGTAAAAAAAGTATTTGAATTTTGAATAGCTTGTCAGTTCACCAAACTTAACACTTAATGAACCCCATAAAACACAATGATTTATTATTTGTTTTCTACTGACCCCTGAACAGAGGTGTTCTTTAATGACTTTTTCATGGAAATGATTTTTTTCTGCATGAGTTTCTTTATCCCCTCTTTGATTGATAGTCCACATAACTCTCATACTGTGGATGCACATAAATGTCCTTGTTTAAGACTGGAGATCTTTCTTCCCTCTTCAGCAATACCGGTAAAGGTCCTCCCCTGTGCCCAGCACAAGGGTGCATACACAGTCTGCCCACTGCCATTGCAGTTTCTCTTTGCTGCTTTTTGGAATGAGGCACTTAGTGACTACAAGATTTTTTAAATGCTTTCACTCCAGCTTCTTAAAAAGTTGTATTTTCTTGTGTTTCTTCCACATGCCACGTCTCAAACTCTCCACAACCTCTCTTTGTCTGCTGTCTTAGAGATGGGCAGAGATCTGTTACTTGCAATACTTCTAAGGATAGAGCAAGGAGAGCTCAGGGTTTTCAGTTGTAAAGCTGCTTGTTCAGGAAGCCAAGGAGGCTGCATCCTGTTCCAGAGGTGGCAGAGATATTTTGGCATCATTCACCGCACAGACAAAATCTTCCATCACGCAGGTTCAGAGTGGAGAGCCGGGACTTGTTCTCTGAAGAAGTCTATTTGAAAAGATGATTTCTCTGACCTGTAGTCTCCTTTTCCTAAGGTTATTGCACAACTTTCCTGGCCCATGGTGATCTTAAAGAGTTTCCTGTCTGTCCTGGCTTTAGCTCTCTGCCATGTACTGCTGTGAAATGACAGAGCACGCTCTCTGATGGAGCATGTTGATGCTCTGTCTTCAAGATACTGAACACATGCCAAACTCTGCTGTAGGTGTTCCCAGCTATGCTTCCATCCTGGGTGCTTTATTGCCTTATTTCAGCTCAGCAAGAATGTCTTCGTCCCTTGGACTCACATTCTCTCCCAGTGTCTCCAGGCTTGGTGTCTTTAGCTCCCCACATCCTCCAGAGCAGGATATATCCTTCTGGATGGAAAAGCCCACTTGGGTGGCCAGGTTGAGCAGGACTGGGTTCTCCAGGGGAGCAGAAGCTTTGTGTCCACGTTAGACTTTCAGGCTGTTTAAAATCACATGCCCAGGTGATGATGGGCAGCTAAGTTACCACGCACTGCATCAAAAAATGGCATGCTAGGAGGGCTGTTCTTTTCTTTTAGGAGATGGTAGTTATGGAGGACAGGTGCCTAGACAATAAGGCTGTGTATGATGTCACTCAAGGCTGCTGATTTTCAGGTAGATAAACTGTGTACTTCTGTATCATACTTGAGATCTGCTCCCACATTCACGCGTGGCCCTTTCAGGAATAGGATCCATTTAACGCAGATCTCTGTTTTCCTCCTCAACAGGGAGCACCATTGCTTTTTTGGCATAGGCATCATTGCTGAGGTTTCCTCCAGATACTCCCCCATTGTGCATCTGCACAGCCTGTGGTTATAGTTCTCTCATCTTTGTTGGAAAATGCTCTGGTTAAAGTAAGCAGGAGAAGGGCCTGCTCATCGCACATGGCTGAGGAAGTTTTGGTGTTAGATCCTGGTTCCTTTGTGAAAATTGCTTTAATCTAGCAATTAATTAAAGACTGTTCCTGAAAACTGTAAACTGAGTTGCTTGCAGGGTAGGTCTTGCACACTTTGACTTGCTATATTGTCTTGTATTTTGGGGTAGGACCTAGTATGACAGAATTTAGTTCAAGTGTGAACACAAGTGATGACCATTCTGGTAGCTGGAACATGTCTCCATATTCCACAGACTGCAGATATATGTGGGCTGGTGTTCAGTTTATTTGCAAAGCGGAGACAAGTCCAGAGGAAAATTTGATGGTTTATTGTTTTCTTCAACCTCCCTACAATTTTCAAGCAGCTGTAACTGAAACTTGAGGTATGTATATAAACCCCATTTTTAAGGAAATGGCTTTCCCTCTCATTCAGTTCTACAAACGGTCCTTGCACTTTGTTCATCTATCATCATGCTGAGTTTAACAAGTATCAAATAGACCACATCATCACTAAACAAAAGAGCAAACAAAACTACAAGATACCCTAGTGGCAAGCAACAGCCAATTTCCTCGTAGAATAGTCAGCTCAGAGAAATGTGGATATTACATTTGTATGCGGTTGCCCCTTAGTATTGAGGAATATGCTGAAATCTCACGAATGCCTCAATGTCGTCAGTTCCCCAAACCTACAAAAAAACAAAACAAAACACCAAAAACCCCCCAAAACCCAAACCTCAACAAAAAACCCAAACAAACTCCCAAACCAAACCCATAGGGAAATCCAGCAATGCGGTAATCGTCTGTATACTGGGACAAGTATATATCAAATAAAGCAAAAACTCCTCATACTTTGCATTCACAGTAGGGCATTGAGTCAGGGAGCTATTTTCCCACTTCTTGAATTAAGATGCCACTGGCTGGCTCTAGCACTTGGCTAGTTTGCTGTGGTTTAGACATGTTCTTATCAAACATCTCTTCTATGTACTTCCCTGGAATGACGACTTTGGCTCCTCTTTCATTTGCTGACTGATGATGACATTCAGGGAGATAAGTGCTGAAGCGTTTGTTAGCACTGCAGCCTTAAGACTGATTTAATATCTTAGAATTCATTCCCTGGTCACACAAAACTTTCTGGAGTTCGTTTTCATATTTAACCAGCAAAGAGGCCTAGACAGATTTCACAGAAGGCCATGGTACTTCCCACAGGAGACTAAACCTCTGTTTCTAGTAGAAAAATCTCCCCAATTACGTTTTTCTTAGAAGGCCGGGAGAGTTTCTTCCTCCAGGAAAAGGTCAGTTCATAAACTGGAAACGCTGATAATAACTGTAGTGACATCTATAGCTAGTCCTGAGAAGCTGTTGTTACCCACAGAACCAAATTAATTAATAACTGCAGACACCTGTCAAAACAGTGATTATGTATCAAGAACAACACCAGATGAAAAAGGAGATGTTTGAAACTTCCTTCAAGTATTAGTTTTGGGGTCCTGAGACTTTCAAGGCCAGTTGGAGAAGACTCTTGGCACGTGCATGCCTGACACTTAATGGAAGTCTTTAGATTCACAGATGGACAGTTTTTTTCCCATTAATGAAACATATTTTTTGCTTGACAAATGGAAAATGTTGCCACCTGTGAAAAGATTAAATGTGGATTTTGAGTGGTCTCTTTGTCTGTGACAGAGTTTTTTAGAAATCCTGGCTGTAGGCCAGCTCTCAAGAGGAATATTCTTAATGTTTGTTTTTTCCTATGACTGAGAACGGATCCTTAGATAATTTTGACAATGCCACAACAAATTGTTTTACGGAGGGAACATACTCGTATTTCCTATGTCTCCAGAGTCACTAAGCACAAGCCTGTGATTCTCGTTATGTGAACAAGATGTTCCTAACGTTGGTATTGCCTTTTCTTTCCAGTTCCCTTGCAAGTGTTAGGTATAACACATGGAATTCCTTCTACTTTGGTTTATTAGCACAGGTAAATTTGCATTTTTGTTTAAAATTTCTCATTTGTAGCTCAGACTCTGTTCAAACAAAGACAGATAAAGAGTTGAATCAGTGTTCTTGTCTTAGTTAAATAATATACAGTGATACCCTCATTGTTTTTTACAATAACGTTGTTGCAGAACGACAGATTAGTCCCTTGGTTGGCCCATGTAATTGAAAGAGAACATGAGGTGCTTATTGTGGTTGGTGGAGAGCTGGTCTATCGTTTGCTGGTGGAAGCAGTGCAGCTCTGCTGGAGTTTGAGAGCTGTATTCTTGTGCAGCACCTGAGCACCTGCATAATTACTGTGCCTCATGGATCGGGAAAGGATTTTCTAACACTGCTGTTGCTGCTGTGATCCTAGTTCTGGACTTTTACTGTTAGCTTTCCTGTATTCCTGTTCTTACTCTTCTGTCTCCACTTCCTTGTCTTCTAGTGCTTTCCCGAAGGAAGAACATTCATTTTGCCACAAACAATTTTAATTATTTGAGCCTTTCTTAAGTGGTTGAGTAATGAGGTTTTCAGCAAGACCTTAACTTTCATACCTAAACTGATGACAGAGGAAAGTCTGATTACGAGATTGCTGTTCCTGTCTTACACACAATAGACAGAGCAAGTAAGTGGTGCCCAGCACTATGAAGCTGAAATTCCTATTACAGATGATATGGATAGTTTGTGTGGCAGCAGCTTTCTTGCTGTTTAATATAGGGGGGCCACCAAAGGCAGAAAGCAAACATGGAGCAGCAGCAACAGCAAGGACTGTGCAAATGATTGGTCTCAATTTGAGGTCAAGTGTGACCACCAGTTACCCAGGGATGTTCTCCCGCATTTTGGCAATGAGGTCTGAAGCCACATGCCCAGCTGATGCAGCACTTCTTCTGCAGTGTCACTCTGTGTTTCTCTGCTAGAGTCTGCTAAGGCGTGGCCTTTGCCGTCATCCATTTTTCTTACAGGTGATCCCATCTTCTTTACGGCTTTCGCTAGTATCTCTGATGAGCTGTTTTTCCTTGGCTGTTCTTGTATCTGCAGCTTCCCTAAGGACCTAGTTTCCAGACGTGTCAGAGTAGTGAGCAGGTTGTGTGCCTGAGCTGCCCCCCTGTAGTAAACTCCCCTTCAGTTGTTACTCCAGGTAACACTATACGTCTGTGGCGTGAGTGCATTAAGGGAGAATTCACCTGTACTTACATGTGACAATACATTGCCCAGAACACCAAAGTTGTGACCACAGGCACTACCGCTCACTATTTGGTACATAAATTAATAAAAATCTTCCTTCTGCGTGCCAAGATCTATAACCTTGATGCCTGTTTTTCCTTTCTGCATCATCTTTCAGCCCATCTTCTTTTGCAGCTATTCCTTCTCTTCTGTGTTCAAGCTGTAGTATTTCCCTTCTCAAATAACACAATTTCATTCTTCTCCCTTATGGCCTCCAGCTCTGACATTGCTTACGCTTTCTGGTGCAAATAAGTGCATGTAAAAGCAGCTTCACTGCCTGTTTTCTTACCACTACAATCTCCTCAGCCATCACATTGCTTCCACCATTTTGTATCCACTCTGAGCTCTTCATCCTTCACAGAACCCCACCACCCTCTCTAATATCCCATAAAACTCTGCTCCTGTTTGCTGGCTGTTTCTCGAAGCCCTCTCTCCTTGCTGTCTTATGCATTGCCCTGTGCTATCTTTGTCATGCTTCTGTTTTGTTTCCTCCTAACAATAATTAACACCGTTCTCACCCCCATTCACTGCTGGTTCTGTCCAGCCTCAGTAAGACTATTCTGAAACTCACCCATCCACTCTAGCCTCCTTATCTCTCACGTGGTCCAATGTATTCTGAAGCCTGCTGGTAACTCACGCATGTTCACTGCCTGACCTGATGCATGTCCTTGTCACATGGTCGGAGGTGCCAGTTTCACATGTGGCAGCTATGAGGGGTCATCACTGAGATATGGACAGTGTGTGCAGGGAGCAGGATCTGTTCATAAGGGTCTATGAGTGAAGTTTTGGTACAAGACTTAGCTGAGTTGAAATGAAACGCCTTTTGTTTGTTTTGCTCCCTGGACACCTAATGAGAGCACAAAACCTGTAATTTATACTTCTCCAAGAATTTCGGACATCTAGGGAGGTTAGAGTAAGGATTAGAACAAATTTAGTTGCGAAGGATTAATTAAGGTGTTAGGTCCTGATTAAATGCTCTTTACTGTGTAGTCACATTTTATTACAACTTCCATATGTTTGGAACACTGGTAGAAAAGAAAGCATGTCACCTATTTACAATCACTACACATTTACATTATATTATTTACAGATAATGAATTTAGTAATATATATGAGCAGAAAATATAGCAAATATCAATATGAAACTGTACAGTGCTTAATCTCACGTCCTTTACTGTGGTTGCATTTCACTGTAATAATAAATACAGTTCTATATTTACACATTTAACTTTAAAAATCTATTAAATGAATTTTAACAATTTCAAGTTTAAAATATCTGATCAAAATATTTCAAACATGCTTATAAAATTAAGACACAAAGCCTTTAGGACTTCCTGCAAGCTAGAAAAGCTCAGATAAAAGAAGCTTTCTTTAACTAGTCTTTAGAATTATAACATTATTTTGCTTCTCAAATCACTTTACAAACTTCTTAAATATAGCGAGCCGAAAGGAATTTCACTGACATTAAGCAGTGCAGCACAGATGGACCCAAGTTAAATTAAAGCTAAGTAAACATGGTAATAGGTATCGTGCAATGGTTGACTGATCTTCTGTTTAATCCAAAGTGGTTTCAGGCATCATTCTCCAGCTGTATGCTGCACTGCTTCAAAAGCCACAGGAGATAAAGGATTAAGATATGTACTCAGCTGACTTTATCATACATGATTTCGGCATTGGTTCATTTTTTTCCCTACAGGATAAACGTGTCAGCCAAAATCAACTGATGCCATCTGTAACTGCAAAACTGAAAGTATGCCCGTGCGAATTGACCAGGAAATCAAGGCATATGCATTGTTGGCAACAAATTCTTCATTGTGAAAATCCATCCTCTGAGTCCCAGAAGTTTTATATACAGTAACAGATGAACAACAGAGATCATCTGTAACTGATTACTTTAATTACTGGGCTAGCTTAATCTTGGTAATATTAAAAAAATAGTCTCCTTAACCTGGAAGTTGAGTGGCCGATAACTGAGCAGCGTGTACGGGACTATTAACGATTACTCCTCAGGGAGCTATTTTTAACAACAACAACAACAACAACAACAACAAAATTTGTGCACTTCTGTGCCTTAAATTATCAGTTCACTTGAGCAGAAGGTCCCAGCTCTGAGAAAAGAATACTGGAAGGTCCCCTGATGGCTTGGCCAAGGTCACAGATTGACATTGCAGGGAAGTGAAGGTGGCTCTGGTCTCTGAGATATTTTGACAGTAGACTTGGCAAAGACCTGAAGTCTCTTCTCTTTAACTGGGATGCTTCTGATGTGTAAACCATACATGCCTTGATTCAGCAAAGTACTAACAGATTTAAAGCCGGAGAAGAACTCTGTTAATCTAATCTAACCTTTTCCTAAACTAAAGCCATCAGAAATCCCTGAATTCCAATAGCTGCTCCAATACATCTGTTTTTTTGGCAAGATATCCAGTTTGAATTTAGAGATTTTTGGTGACAGATAGTTCCAGTAGCTAATGACCATCACTGACAACAATTCACACCTTTATTTCTATGCTGCATAACTCTAATGTCAACTTCCAGCTGATCTTACCAGAGTCTTCTCCTCTTGAGTAAGTAGTCCTCAGCTCCCAAACTTCTGTTTCCTGTAAGTAGCTACTTATAAACCGAGATCAAATCACTTCTTTCTTAAGCTGCTTTAAATTTAGGACTTTTTTCATTTCATAATGTTCTTTACAGCATGTGAATGCAAGAACTGTTTGAAATACCCCATTAGTGCTTGCATCAGTGCTAAGAATACAGATCATACAGCCTCTTTGCTCCTACTTGCCTTATCTTGTCAAAGGATAAGGTGGCCTCTACAACTTCAGCTGACTGGTGACCATGAGCTTTCTAGAATCACTGTTCCACAGGACAGAGATTGTGCCATGAGCAGGTCTACAGTTTTTGTTCCTAGACAAATTACCTTAAATGCATGTTTTTATGTGAGTGCCTTTGGTGTCCTTTAATTGCCCTCAGCAGGCCAGTCTTTTCATATTGATGACTGTTAGTGTAGCATTTTCCACCCTCAAATTCTAGGAGTCATCTGCCAGTTTTATCAGCAGTAATTCTGTGAGTAATACTACTGGCATGGTAGCAATCCGGGACCAAACTATGCAGAACCTCACTAGAAAAATATCCATGTGACGATGGCTTGCCATTTACAATTACATTTTAAGCGCTTAACAGGATCTCGATTAACTTCTTTCAAACCATGTTAATTTTGTAGGTTTAGTTGACAATTCAAAATGCTGTGTCATGTCAGGTGACTTCTAAAAACCAAACCCAATGCCAGTCAAACTATTAAATCGACTTTATCAAACATGGATCTTCATCAAAATCTATTCTGCAGAAACCTTTAGGACTTGAACAGGACTATTTTTCCACTTAGATATCTTGCCAAATGAAGGTCATATACAGATGCTTATAAAAACAATCATGGCACTGAAAAACTATTGCTAAAACCAAATAAACAGAAAAAAAACCCCCAATGCCTGAAAACAAACCTAATCACATTATGCTTTGAAAAAAAAAGCTTACCAATCTAATGTGCTATTTTTGCTCTTGAACAACTGATGCCCTTTCTGAGTAGTGCTACTTTAAAACGGGAGCAGCTGATACAACTGCACAAACTGCAGCAGCTTTCCATTTCTCTCTTCACCTCGGCATTTCGGAAGCAGGCTGAGAAGGCTCAAGTACTGGATTTTCAGCCTGCTGCAACTTTTGTCATTGTCTGTTTTCTGATGTGTGTAACAATAATGCAGAGGCACTCTCTAGCTAGTGTGCACACATCCACGCTTACTTTTGGGATTAAAAAATTTGTAAACATAGGTATTTTCTGTACTGCCACTGGAACTAGCGACATGGAACAAATGCGACTGATGAAAGGTTGCAGCTTTCTGTCACTTGGTAAGATGATGGCATTAGTGAATTGCTAGTAGGCATATCATACGATATGCTGGCACTTGTGAAGGTTACCAGTGCTTGAGTTGAGTCACAAGATTGTTTTTCTATGTCTTCTGAATTCACAGAGATCAGACTAGCATGTTTTGACCTCCTCCATAACAAAGTTTGCTTTCGCAGACTTCCCAAGTCCTCCTTAAAGTGTGGATTGAAAAATATATAAAGGAGTGGGTTTAGACATGCAGGAAGTGGCACAATCACTAGCAGTATTGACTTAATCACTTCTGGGCTGATAAAAGTGAGGTTTAGTAAGGAGGAGAAAGATAAGAAGGCCACAGGGCAATAAAGGATGCAATTAGTAAAAAGTAGCAAGGCTATATGTTTGACCATAGAGCAATCCCAAATGTTGTCTAGTTCTCCCTTTTCTAAACTACAGTAGAGCCTCGTATAAGCAATAGTCATTACCAGAAAACAAAGGGAGTTCAGCAATACCAGTGCTACCATGTAGCCCATAGCAGTAGGTTCTCCAAAGGGCAGTGGTAAACAAAGTGGAGAAACCCCATACTCACTCCCTGTGAGGAGTGGTATCACTGCAATGACAAGTGCCAACACAAAGCAGAAGAAAATGGCAATTTTTACACTAGCAATGGAGGACTTTGTTTCAAACTTTGTAGAGTGCTTTACAGAGAACGCACGTTCAAGCGCAGCTAGAGTAAGCAGGAAAATGGAAGCCTCTGAAGCAAAAATGGAGAGAAGGCCAGTTATTTGGCAACCAATTCCACTTTCCCACTGTGCTCCATACTGAGCAAAGCTTCCAAAAGTTGATGCATCCACACTAGCCAGTACTCCGCTGGCCAGACCCATCAAAGCATTTACAATAGCTATTAAACCAATCAAAAGTTTTATGGAGGACATATACAATGGAGATCTGAAAACTGTAGCAGACACCAGTGCATTGCAAATAAAGGTCAAACCCACTATGATCCACACTCCAATTCTGATCAGCCAGCTACCAAACAGATGGTCACATGGTTTGAAGGGACCTGAAATGACAAAATAAAAAGGGCAAGGGAACTTCATGTAAACTAAAAAAAAAAATTAAAAAAAAAATTTGCACTTTCTAAGACATTAAATTTCACGCTTCTTGCAGGTTCTCAGCACAGCCAAGCAGTGAATTTCAGTCCAAAAGGGGAGCTGGAAATTTGCTCTTCCCTTGGAGTAATCCGAGACCTTGATAACAGGCTGCTAAATGCATATTGCATGTTGCATTACTGGTGGACACGCGTCTTTGTCCCTCAACCTGAGCAGTCTGTGGGTTTCTTTTTCTGCCTAGCAGTACAAGCACAATGTGAATGTCCAGTCTATAGTTTCAACAAATGCTGTGATGTTTGTCAGTGTGTGAAAAAAGCTGAAAAAGATAGCTCTCACTAAACTAGGACAGGCTGCTAATGAGTCCAGGTTAAATGTGGTTCTGTGATGGATGTGGACAGATGCACTTGCCATAAAAGAATATATGATGGTCAAATGGTTCTAAATTCTTTGGCTTCCTGCCCTTTCTAATCCTCTTCATGTAACTTCTAAAAAAATATTATTATTTGATGTTACAAACAAGAATATTGGCTTGGAATGAATGCTAAAATACTAGTTGTCACTTGGGATTTTCTGTTCATGTTTCACAATAAAAGAATGGCTACGCAAAATGTTGCTGAATCAAGCAAGCAAAACTTATGAGCATGGATGTTAGTGCTAGAAGACACCTTCTGAAGATATGTTTCCTTCCTTGCCTTAAAGCAAACTTTCAGTGGAATTTGTGGCCTGTAGCTTTGCATTTCAATCAATGTATTTCTTTTTCTTTCTGCCATGCTGCGAAGCCAAGGATGCAGTGTTCTATAAAGAAAATTACAGTGCTGGGGGTCCTTTGTGATGGACTGGGTACATCTATACAGTACTGTTTGGTATTTCCTAAACATTGAACTAAACTGTGTGTTGTTCAGGAAGCTCAAGTGTAAAATAACCCAGTGAAGTTCGGAAGAATTACTTTAGCTTTGCAAAGGACAGAGTCTTTCCTCCCTCATTCTCTTGATAACGGGATCAATCACTGTGAAAAGTGGCACAGAGTAAGGGTCTGCTTGAGGACTGGGTAAAACTTTTGTTACACTCAAGTGAATTTAGTAGCTGAATATTTTTCTGGACTTCAATGCAAAATTTCATATTATTGCGCAATGCATATTAATCTCATCAAATTATTGCAAATCATCATGTTACTGTGCTAGTATCAGATTCAGAGTTTGTTCTGCATCTAGAAGATCTGCTAATACTGTGCTTGGATTCCTATCTGTCTGGCAGTTTCATACCTGGAGAAGGTGAGCATTGCACTGAATGATGAGCTTTCAAATCCTCTTCAAAGTCAAGAAAAAAATCTTCAAAGTCACGCTCATCTGTGGTAGAGAAAATTTTCAGATTTGAAACTTCAGTTTTCAGGAAAACTTCTTTTAGTACAAATTGCAAATATATCTGTGGTATTTAAGGCCTGGTCTTGTCCCTTAGCCTGCCAAACTGTGAGCAGAAGCAGATGTATGCCTACTTGGTTTTGAGTTGCTGTACTCAGGATTATGAAAAGAGTTGGCACTATCACTTCTCTGAAAATAAACACTTACAGGTACGTTCTCTATTACCTAATTTTCAGACTGCCTAGGAAGGAGTTGCTGTTGTTCCGCTGTTGTGCATGGCTACAAATAACTAACCCAGTGTCTCCTACGTTTCTATGTCATCGCTCTACTATGTATTCTTGGCGCGGTTCTTGCTGGGGCTAGCCCTGAACTCTGAGACTGGTTCGCAGGAATGGAGATAGCACAGAAAGCAGCAGGATGGTATAACATGTATGTGTGCACCTATGTAACAGGTTGTGCTGATGGGGAAGAAAAATACAGTAGTCTTCTCGTCCTGGAGAGCAGATGCACCTATCCAGGAATAGCTGGGGAAAAAAATATTGGCAGCTATGCCAGAGTAGCCACATAAGCTCTGTGACTCATCCTGAACCACGTGGGCAGCACGAGAGCAAAGGATGAGTTGCTACTTCCAAGCTGGCAAAAAGCTGTATCTTTGCTGGCCTGCTCCTGCATGAGGTTACATACCAGCACTGCTTCCCTGACTTTCACATAAACGGAAGATTTTACCTTCCACATTATTATAGTCATTATTTGGACAGAAAGATGAGCGAGTGAGATTTTTGAAAGGCAGACCTGAAGAAATGAGTTTGTTAAGCATAGCAATGCTTGACTAACATATTATCGGGCAAGAGAGGGGTAGAGGCTGCCTCTGTGACTGTAAAAGAGTATTGGATTTGTTTAACATCTCAGGCTGCTCACAGCCTTCGGGTAGATTTAAAAGCCAAAGATGATGATTACCTTGAATTTGTAACAAGCCAGCATCCTTCCTGTGAAAATCGTCAATGCTGCTATTCTCATCTTTGTTCCACTGGCTGGAGATTTTGTAGTGGCTCTCACAAGCTCCAAAGGCACAGCACTGATAAGCATAAGGCATTTCCATGACCCTGTAGAAGAATCAGGAAGCCTGGTTTACCACCAGAGTTACTGGATTGTACTGCTCCTCTACTGTTAGCACAAAGAAACTTGTGAACTGGAAATAATAACATCTAGGGGTAAAAATCAGACAGGAAAATGCAAAATAAGGACTGACAAATAAAATCGCACATCAGAAATGCAGATGATTTCTAGGCTAATTTTAGTAATGGCACAATGAAGTTTTCTTACGCATTTTCACAGGTGATATGGAAGTGGGAGAAACGTGTGCCTCTCTGTTGGGTGAATGTTTCTTTAGAGCTGTACTTTCATTTTATGATTTAGAATGGTTTTACAGTGTAGCTCAACCATTACTCTCTTAATGGTTTATTTTTAAAAAACAGATCCAAAGATCACAACTGCATCTACCTGCCTAACATGCAAGACCAAAATGTAACTTGCCAAATGGAATTTCTCCAGTTTTGAAAGAATGAGATCTTTTGGAATTCAAACTTCATCCACCTCTTTCCATGTCCAACTCTTCACGGTAAGATGCCAAAAAGAAAATCAAGAAAGGAATGTTCTAAACCAACAGATGAATGAATCAGAAAGGCACTGTGTGTGAAAACAGATGTCACTGAGGGAAAGGTTTTACTTTATTAATTGTCTTAGAAATGAACATGGTCATTGCAGGACACTGGATGCTCATTCCTAACTCTTTTAAGATCATTGGTATTCCTAACACATAACTGAGTATAGGTCAGTGAGTTCTAATGATTCTGGGGGGTTCTTTTGTCAGAAAATTGCTCATTTCTTCAATTCATTCTTGAATTGAATTCCTTTGGGAATGTGCAAATTCTGGAGTAGAATTGAAGAACTACATATACTCAAGTTCTATAGACTACTTCTTCTATTCCTTAGATATATTTTATGCTTTGGAAGCAGAGATAATTTATTTCCAGTTTGTCAATAATACATAGTAAAACCTAACAACTCACCTTAATTCCGAAAGCCCCGCTACCCCCCCCAAAAAAAACCCAACTCAAAACCAAGGAGGTGAATAGAAGTTATTCTGATTTAACTTAAAAGGAATATAACTAGATCCTCCTATAAGATTACTTTCAACAGGTTAACCAGGGAAATTAACATAATGAATGTTCCAAGCAACCTTTAACCCCCTGAGAAATCTGCAAAGAAATCAGTCTGAATCAGGCCCAGTGCCAAGGGCACTTACAACTTGTGTGCTAGCCAAAAGGCTGGTGCAAAGAGGAACAAACAGAACCCTAAGCTCTAAAGTGATTTTTAAATTAGTGCATTTTGGGGCATTTAGATTCAATACACTTCATTTCTGTTAGGCATTAGCAACAATAACCTATACCCTTCTACACAATAAAAAAAGGCACATAAGGTATTTTTAAGGAACTCCAGTAAAAGTACAGAATAACCAAAATCTAACTACCAAGCAACCTCATGCCAGCAGATTTAAGTATGTAAGTTCTCATTTCTGTACATGCCATCTTTTAAAATAAGAAAATTACCTCTCGATACAGTTAGGGAAATGAGCAGCTAGTGGACATTTTAGACTTAAGGGACTGACAGAAAAGTATTCTCTGGTTATTCAAACAGCTCTGTGTGCCTAATAATGAGACATTTCCAGATGCTGTGGTGCTTCTACCATCCTGCTGCCCTGTCATACACTAGAAATTTGGACTTCTCACATTGTAATGGCCCACTACTTCAATGAAGTAGCCAAAAATACCCACCGCTTTTAAATTATCTTTAAAGAACAAGGATCTTTCTACCATCCTTTCTTATACCTGTTTTTTTTTTCTTTTCTTTTTTCCTTTTCCCCCGGTTGCTAGGATATACATATAGGCCTCAAATTGGTAAATGCTTCTGAATCTGTGTGCAAAGCACAGATTGACTGGGACCAAGAACACAGAGGACAAAACATACTTTGCAATGGAGAGAACTTACTATCAGAGCTTCTTGGTGAGAGAGGGATTTCTTTCTTGCAAAAGTTATGTTTAACAAAAAAAAAAAAAGGAAGCAAATTCCAGCTATTCAGTGCTGGAAGCAGTCCTTTTTATGGCTGGTGCTTATTTGATGTGGGTGATTAGATCTGGACTTTGTCAAATTAAGCTCTTTTAGAAACACTGGCTGAATTTATTTTTATGTACTGCTTATCTTACTGATGATACCCGTATACTTGATAACTTTTTTCCTGCAGCAAGGAATGCCTCTTGTTTTTTCTGTTTTCAGGTTTAGCAGCAGAGAACACAAGGTCCTTTTCCACCTCATAAAGATGTGGGGTTGATGGTGAATGGGAAGGCACAGTTATGATGAATGGAGCAAATCACCGAGTTCTTTACAGCTCTGAATCAAAGCATCAGATAAAGAAGGAG
Organism: Buceros rhinoceros silvestris; assembly: GCF_000710305.1. Classification (NCBI taxonomy): domain Eukaryota; kingdom Metazoa; phylum Chordata; class Aves; order Bucerotiformes; family Bucerotidae; genus Buceros; species Buceros rhinoceros. Next base: position 35,419 of record NW_010420205.1, read on the forward strand.
GGAGTGGCTGGCGGCATGACTTTACTACCTCAAACCCTGCCATAGCAGGCTGGGCTCAGCTCCGTGGAGCATTCTTCTACTGCTGCTGGAGGTGGGGCAGAGGATGCTCAGCTCTTTAATGTGTCTGGGTATTGAACAGCAATGACCTATTCAGATGAGCAGGAAGCTTTTATACAGGAATTTGTCTTTAATGTCGTAACCAGTGTCTAGTTCAAACAATTACAAAGGGTGAAATTCTGTTATTTTAGATCTCTGTTCCAAGTTTGGCGCTGCACACATTGTGCAGTGATCCTGTGTGAAGTCCTGGCCTCATTTTGATGTATGGTAAAAGTCCTGCAAACCCCAAGTCAGCTTTTAACCTCATTCTTTCCTAACTGGATATAATTTATAATTTTGATGTTAATCAACTCTAGATAAATTAAACATACTTTTTATACCTTTTCTTTAAGACTTATGCTACTGCCTGACACATTCTTGTTAACTGCTCACCCAAACTAAATACACTGTAGTTGCATTTGAGCAACGTACGTAATTTTACTGGTGGAAATATCACACAAAGTGTAATTTTAATAGAAGAATTAAAAAATCTTAGTTGTACATATTTCAGTTGAATAGCGGACTGTGTTAGGACTACTGCCACACCTCTTATGCCTCTAGGCCATGGTATATACATCACTATATATTTGCTAGATTGGAGTAATCCATTTTCTTGCATTTAGATTCTTTCAAAGAACCTTCAGATATTTTAGAATTGTCACCTGCTTCAACACATGGGCAAAGTCAGTGAGGAAAGAGAAACTATGGCAGAAGCTCAGCCTCAGCCATTCATGATTTCTTATGGTACTTGCTTCTTGACCTCTGAGACCCATCTCAAGGTCTCTAGTGTA
>NW_010420205.1:36423-98900 GCF_000710305.1 Buceros rhinoceros silvestris
CTCTAGTGCTTTGAATGTTTATGTTATAAAGTAGTTTCATACACTGTGATGAAGTCACTGCCCAATCTCCTTTGTGCAAAACTACAAATACTTGGTTTACTAAGACTTTTATAGTATTGTTTCCTAACTTTGGAAACATTTTTTGCAGCTCTTCTCTCAGTTTATATTAACATGCCATCATAGAACTGTTCTAGTGTGGGTCCCTCCCTTATTGATAACTCCAAACACTCCAGTCTTTTTCATTAGTGGTAATGTCTCCTTGATTTGTTTGCTTGCTAAGATTCACGGGATTCTTCCAGTGCAAAAGACAGATCTAGTGAAGACATAAGGATGGAGTCTCCATGCTTGGAAATATTAAAAAGCTGTCTGGCCCTGGGCAACTGGTTCCAGGTGACCCTGCTTTACCAGGGGTGGTTGGACAAGATGACCTCCAGAGGTTCCTTCCAGCCTCAACCATTCCGTGATTCTGTAACTTTGCACATACTGTGTTATTGTTTCAAATTTTAAGTTATCAAAGCTTTTATAGTAAAACATGGAAAAAATATATATTGCACTTGGCATCCTCTGTTTTAAATGTAAAAATCAAAGAAGAGTTGGGAGATACTCCCAAATACCCTGAAGTCAGAGGCAAAACTCTCTTCATTGTGATTTCTCTACGATGATACAGTGACTTGCAGAGCCGCAAATGATCTCTAGAGAACATTTCCTTCCTGTGTCACAAAGCATCCAACAGCAAATTACTAGCACCAAAATGTTCTAGTAATAACGGCAAAGTATCATCTGAATCTTAATCGAAAGATTACAGAACAAACATGTTCAAACAAAAGAGGTCAAATATTTTGGAATTTCAGGAGTATATTCTTCCCTTGATACTTGCTGTGTTCTCATTAAATGTAATGGAAGTTCTGTAAGCACAATCCAGTAGAAAGACATATCGCTAAGCTGCTAGCAATATTGTTTTAACAGCTTTTGAAGTGTATCACCAGGAAGCAGATGTGGCTCATATTAAGCAAGTACTGGGGTTAATATTTCAAAACCCTTCATAGTTTCTTCAGTTAAAAGTGAGCACAATAAAAGAAGTCTATAATTTTTATCATATTTGCTTTAGTTCTAATAGCACAGATCAAAGACTGACAATACGAAGTAACATGCATTACACACTGACACACCTTCCATTGCACATGGACAAAAATGTGGCTTATTAGTTTTCACGATATACTCACTTGAGTTCTGGAAAACTTTCAGATGATATCAAACTCTGTAGGGCATGATTTCCTGTTAATTTTAAATGAGTTAAACCATGTAGCCCCGTCACAGGAAAAGAGGACAAAAGGTTGGATGACACATCCCTGCATAACAGCAAATAAAAATCAGCTTATGTGTTTTCATTTTTTTTCTTCAGGACTAGAAGTGTCACACTGGAAAAACAGGTTAGATTTTTCTAACTCAAAAATGACTGCATTAAACTGAGGCTCCAGTCCCAGTCAGCACAGCAAAGCTGCAGGAGTATGCACCTATGTGTCTAGCAGAAAGCTGACAGCAATATCCAGCAGTTAGCTAAGTGCCAAATTTTGACTCCAAACATTCATAGTGCCGGTTTTGAGAATAGCAAATGAACTTAAAATCTGTTCAATAGATTGTTTGAATTAAAGTACAGGAACAGCTTCTCACAGTTTAAAAGATTCAGAGGGATGCTAGTGGGCCCAGCTGCCCTGAAAGCTCCACAGGGAGCAGATGTACAGGGAAGACGTGTGTTTCAGGGTAGGACAGGTCTGAGCTGGAGCACATGAAGGTGACAGTTCTAAGCTGAGGTTTGTCTGAGCAGCTGAGGGAAGACAGCACACATGAGCATGGATTCGTAACTTGGGAAAAGTAAAACAGGTGAATGAAAAAGTGTCAGTGATCAAAGAGATATGAAAAAGTAATCAGAGGGGTAAGTTCAGAGGTATTCTGTTATCTGTTTCTCCCTCTCCCATTTATTCCATGAGCCTCTTCAGTTCTCTTCACAATTACCTACACTGCAATACTTAAGATGGCCAACAGTCAAGAAGGAGGAAGAAGGGGAGTCTGATGCTACTGAAATGCTTTTATGCCCAAGGCTGAAAAGGAAAGTTCCTGTCTCTTGGACTATCTATTGAAATCTAAAGGGTAGACATAAAATAAAGTATGTTGATGGCCTGGTCTTCTACCTATCTGTTTTGGTGTGCCCTCTTGCTCACAATACCAAAAGGTGAAATTCTGGTCCTACTGCAAAGGTAAAAACGACCACTGACTTTGGTCAGAGCAGGACTAGAGACTAGCATTTCAGGAAACACTGGTAGACTGTGTTACTCTCTCTGTGTGTGTATTAAAGGGCTTTTTTCTTTAACCCTCACTGACCATTCTATGCTATTGACAGAAGCTACAATTTAATGCTCACCTCACAAAGTTCTGAGGAAGGCCCCAAAAGGGTTGTCATAGCCAATATTGTCTTTATGGACAGTGCACCATTCAGAAGGGACTCTTTGCACTTTGACAGAAATGAATACCCTTTTCCAGATTTAGATCTCCCAGCAGCTACTGGATTATCTGTGAGCAAATGCCCAGCAGAGCATCTTTGTGACAACCATAGAGCAGGATGACTCCAGAGGATCTTTTTTTCATGTTTTCCCCATACACCCAATGCCTCAAGGATTCACCTTAAAAAGGCATTATAGTGAAGTGAGAAATAGGAAAAAGTTAGTAAGGACTGAGAAGTGTCTGTGAACAAGGCTTGCAAAATTGGCTGCTGATGTTTGGACCACTAACTACTCTGGATGAACTTGCTAAAGAAGAAAAACTATTCTGTCAAATGGGGAATGATTAAACAAAGAAGAGTACTGGAAAATGTTTCTTATTTAGTTTTCAGTCCAGTTCCCTAATCTGGAAACAAAACTAGCAGGAAATATTCCCCACTCCTACAAGAGGCTAAACTGCTAACAAATTGACTGAAGGGAAGGAAAATGCTCTGATATTCTTCATGGACTCCAAATCACTCTGATTACACACATTGTAATACACAGCTTTGCCACAACACCTATGGGAATTGGTGAAGTACAAGAAAGCAGGAATTTAGATGTGCATTCAACAGACCAAAAGACTAGAATAGAGAAAAGCCTCAATGTCTGCTGGGACACCAAGTTATCAAATTTTTGTATGCTCTTGCAAGAAAAATGTGAAAATTTGAACATAAAAAAGACACAAATACTTACAGTTTGATCAGAGATGGTAAAGAGGAGAAGGCATTGGGGTGAATAATTTTAATTTTGTTCCAAGCTAAATCCCTACAAGAAAAGTGAGTGGAAAATTACATACCCACTGAGTGAGTATGGAAGTTTTCATACACTTGATAAGGAGGCCTAAATATAAAAAAGGTATTAATTACATGCAAATATTTTCAATAAGCTTCAGCATATCTCATAGTGCAGAATCTTTTTCTGCATTTTTAAATGATGATGTTAGTCCGTTAATGGTGTTAGTTATTAAACTGACTCTTAAAACATCTTAATGCCTTCTACAGTGTAAGGCAGTTATTTTCAGTCTGCTTCACAGCTTCCCAAGGCACCAGAAAGAAGGGTGCACTATATGGACTTCTTCTAAAAGGTCCTCATGATGTGACTAAGAACAGCAAATCCACTGTCGATAGGCTTACCTTCCTAATCTCAATCTTCACCACTCCTGAAAAATCGAAAGGACTGACAACAACTCTTAAAAAAAGGTATGGGCTTGATCCTGAAAAACTTAGAACCATGAGTAATGCTAGCACATGCGTCTGTGTGAAAACTAGAAAGCTGCATATGACTGGACTCTATTTCTTAAGATACTGTTCTCTATAAAAAGATTTCAAGCTCTCTAGAGCTGATTATTACATGAACCTGTCAACATACCAACTCTGGCTCAGTACCTCTCTCCACCTCCATCAGAAACATTTAGAAATAACAGCTTTTATAGCTCTAAGTTTACACCTTTGAATTCATTGCTGCAGATGCTAAACTTCACAATGTTTGTTCTCCTTTCACAGTTATGACCTAATAGGTGAAAGATCAAAGTGAGGAAAAACAGAAACAAGGATGTTTTGGGGCATATAGCGAGCAGACAGTATATACCCCATGTTTTTGAGAATCTGAGTGAATAGTTAGGGCTGTACTCACAGAGACCGAAGAGAAGCCAGTTGCCGAAACGTGTCTGCTTTGATTTCACCGATTTCATTGTGATGCAAGTCACTGAAATAGCAACAAGAATCTCCTCAGTTTCAAAGGCACTTGGAGGACACTTTGGGGTGTGTTAGATTGTGTTTACAACCCACTTCAGTACAGTGTGTTTGGGTATGTATTTGGGATATGTCAAACCGGCCAGCAATAACCAAGTTACTGATGCTCAAACACATTTGTATATAGATGCTTCTTTTTAGGCTTTTTAGGACAGTTTGATGCTTACATTTTTTGGAGTTTTTTACATGCAGTAAAACAGGGTAAATCTTCCAGCAGGTTATACGACAGATCTCTGTAACACACAAGACAAGACAAGATTAACATCAAAGTAATGTTAAAAGAAAAAGAACTTTCATTGTCTACCTTCAAGCTCAATCTAAAAGAACGTGTTTTTACCCACACTCAGAGAGAATAGAAATGCGCACACTTACTTATCATCTCTCATCTGTCAGATTTTGACTTTTAACTGAGGAGGAGAGAGAAGGGAAAAAGGCAAGATGTATTAACTCCGTATCCTACGTTTGCAAATTCCTTGCATTGTCTGAAGATTTCCTGCCTGAAGTGTAGACTTCTGCTGAGTGTTTTACAGTAACGCTATTGGCCATCTGCTCACAGGGAATATTGGATTTACATCACAGACTTCATATTCATCATGTTTCAATTCTGACAAATATTTAAGCCATTTAAAATAATCTCCTAAGTATATATACTCCTATATTTTCAGAGAAGATTCTGTATTTTTCTGTAATAATCACAATGGACTGTAATCAGCTTTCTGTTCTAAACTTTTAATTAAGCACTATTGCCTCTGGTCCTTAGACTGTTACATCTCGTAACTGAGGGAAATAGTTAAAATTGGAACTAGCTTTGAAATCAATCAGTACATGGGAAAAAAAAAGCTTTAGAAAGACTTGAGCCAAAACTCAACAAATTACAGAATAACTGAAACATCTGGACTGATTTATAGTATAATATAACTAATCAAAACCAAGCCCAGGCAATTTGCAGAAACTGTAGGGGAAAAAAAAATGGAACCAAACACCCACCCCCACTACCCAACAGCACCCAACAGTCTCATCCTACATATACATGTTGCTCAGGGAAAAGTGAATGGGGAATTTGCTAGTGAAAAGGACACAGAAAAAAAGCCTATGCCTATAACTAGGAAAAATGTCCTTTTCCACAGTTATCCAATATTATCTTGTAAAATAGTAATCTCTTTTCATTCCTGTTTCAAATTCTTTGAAACTGGTGCAACTCCACCCATTTATTTTCACTGTTCTTATTCCAACAGGGTCCTATACTAAATTCGATTTGTGGAAGTGGCGTGTGCGTGTTTTTAAGGTCTTCCACTCTGCTTTTACTATGCGTAAAGGCCACCATCTCTCTATCTATCTATATATATTGTTACAGCAGGGAAGATTATGGCCTCTGTTTTTGTATTTTTCACAGGTACTCTGTGGTCCAAATCATGCATGACAGAGGAGAATTCAAGTGATCTGGAGGCTTTTGGGCCAAGGGAAAAGCTGTTTGGTATGTCTGACAGACTGCGGCTGTTCTGTCAAGCCATAGAGAGATCTGTGACTTAGATCATCTTAAAAGCAAGTTATCAGCTTGAATTTTGTACATACTGACACTCTCTCTTCACACATGGTAAAAAAAAATCCCAAAAAGCCCAAACCCCTTCTCCCCTCAGTTTCTGTTAGAGCTCCAAGAAGCATTTTACAGTTTTATTTTTAAGGTGTTTTTTCCCAGTTTGTTAATACATGAGGGCAAGTGGTTTTGGTTTCCGTGCTGAGGTGCACACTCAGCTATGCTGAGTCTCAAGGCCTGCTGAGACCATGTTCTCACATGCACCTTTATACTGCAGGTGCGCAGACACCCAGGAAGCCTTTGTGTATGTTAATCCACATTTGAAACTGTTAGTGACTAGGTAGGATGCACAAATTGTCTTTCAAAGCAGTGTTTGTGCTTGTAGTGTTTGTGGACGTATCTGGGGCAGGAAGCCCCTTCAAGATTGCAGTCTCCAAGTAACTTGTGGGGTACAGCACAACGTTATGTTTTGTGGCACAGGCAAAACTAATGTGCAAACCTGAGTGTGGGCTTGGTAGGCTCACTCCAATTTGATGGGAATGGGCCAAGACCAACTCTGAGTACATGAAATTGCTGTTAACTTGGTTCCCTCCTGCCTTTTAAGTATCAGCTCTAATATACAGAGTGATACTCACAAACCAAAATCATGAATTTCCAATGGACAGTCCTACTCTGGACCGTACAAGTTATTCATTATTATAGCATTTATTTGCCTTCTGTTTTGAGATTCTTTATTGTTTTTGAGTAATACAGAACATTTTTAAACGTAAGCCTGTATGCAGACTTCCTTCTGGCAACGAACTCTGTTTCCATCTTATCATTCTGGAAATGGGTATAGTGAGTCCATCAACTAAAACTTAATTTTTTCTGGGAATGTTCAGCACATCCATACTGGTATTCAAAAATCGTGTTATAATTACTTCTATTTCAATTTGGCCAGAGAACTAATACCAAATAAATTCCTAGTGATGTAATACATAGAGGAAAGTGCTGTTGGCTCATTCTCAAAGATGCGGAGACAATGATTATTTTCTTTAGTGATTAAGCAAACTCCAAGGAAATTTGCAAGCTAAAATAATATTAGATGTTTAGTATAAAAACTATGCCCCAACCATGCCAAGCAACAGTCTATTAAAATTTCAGTCAGCTACTTACGTCTGTCTGGAAAAGAAACTAAAAGAGGAGCATAACAGGGACTCAAAATTGCACGCCTTAGTTATATTTTCCATTCACGTCACTGAATTATCTGCCTCAGTGCAGAAAAAACCCAGACTACTGTAAGAGAGATAATGAATGAAAATAAGGTAGTTCTGTTTCTGTTTTTAAACAAAATCAAGAACCATTTTACCTTTTCCTCAAAATAAGCAATGTTATTATCTTCTTGAGCAACATATGGGAAATCCTGACTGATAAGTGGGTTGTGAACTTTTTGAGTAACACAGGGGCCTGCTCCCTGAGCTGAATTCCTAAGAAGTAACATGATACACAGAAATAGCAGTAATTGGGTAATTTTGAAATCATAATGACTTCAGTTGTCCATTAATCTCTTGCATTAATGTAATGTTAATAATCTTATTGAAACTTACAGCACTTGAAGATTAGGTAACTGGTCACAAGCTGACTTGGGGAGAGAGGTGATCTGCGCTCCTGTGAGTGTCCTGTTGAAAGTATGAATTAAAAAAAAAAGAAGATAAAAAAATTACTTTTTAAAGATTGCAAACCAAATATATGTTTTTAGGACATTCTTTAGAATAAGACAGTAGCCAAAAAAATAAAACAAAGCAAAAGTACTTCTCTAGCACTTACAAACTCTCCAGACTTGTAGTCCCTGTCAGATCGGGAAACTCTGTTATCTGTGAAGCACCATTTAAGGTCCTAGAATTTTAAAACATCACTTCAGTACAACTGTGGTGAGGGAAGTGTGGGACAATCTAGTGCAATATATAAAAATTAATTAAATAATGTAATAAAAAAAAGTAAACACATACAGAGTTCTAAGTTCTGGTAAGTATTGAAAGGCAGATTTTCCAACAAGCTGGATAGGGTTATCATAAAAATGTCTGCAACAAAAGGATAAAAAGGCATTTTATGAAAAATACTTTAAAAGATTTTAAATATATTACATGATTATACTATAAGCAAGTGAGTAAACTCTCTATGATAAATCACAGACTGGTTATAGCAGAGGTGCACCTCTGGGCTTTTCTCACTCACTAATCTACACCCATCCATTTCACATTTTGAGTACTCAAATAGTCATTGTTTTCTTGGTTTTAAAGCCAGAAGCAGTCAACGAAATACTCCCTCTTCCTCCCAGGTTTGCAAAGATAGAAATCCAAATATGAATAATTTTGTAATGACCTCAGACAAGTTTAAGGTTAGCAAGTGGAGAAGTCAGAACTTCACCGACTCAGAATAGGTTCCCTTGCACTTCTCAGGTCATGCTGGTTTTGCACATAGAATAATATTGTTCAAGATGAGTCACTATTTTTCTTACATTTATTTTACAATTTCTTATTTTGAGGTTTGCCCATTAAATGCATTCTCATATAAGACAACGGGAACTCAGACTGGAATCCATCAACCATAGTCTTAGCTAGCTTCTGTATTGCCAGTAATGCTAAGAGACTTTGGAGAAAGAGTTAAAATAAAGGGTCAAAGGCCAGAGGCTGCTACTCACTTCCCTTAAACAGGACATGCAAACTGCCATTCTTTCCATGAAGCTGGAAAGATACAAGCTTGTTTGGTTCTATATTGTTGTGCCTCACAGTAAGCTCACAAGAAGAGCTGTTTGTTTGATAATTAATCACGAACACAATACTTAGTTCCACATTCTCTAGTAGGAAGAGTCATTAAAGGACTCTTACCACTTACATTGTAATAAGTGATGGATTACCCACAAATGCACGCTCAGGTATTGACTTGATGTTATTGCTATGAAATCCCCTATAAAAGGAAAAATGGTTTACACAGTAAGAAAAAAAAGTGATGGCACAATCCATATTCACAATGCACAACATTTTATTTTTTTGGTAATAAGAAAGGTGTCTGTATGTAAAGGTATGTCCTTGTTTTCTGGAATAAGACAAAAAATTCTGAAAAAAGCAAAAGAAAAGCAAAACACCGATTCTGCACTTTTCTAAATGAATAAAACCATTCAGATGAAGTAAACTGCAAAATGGCATTTTAAAATTCAGTTGCCCTCAGTAGGAAACAGCTTTGTAGCTGTATGTCATGTATCTATGAATGTATGTGTGTATGTATATGGATTTAATATAAATACACACACACATGTGAAGTAATAAAAATAATAGTTAAATGGTAATGATTAAATAAATTACAATAAAATAGTATATATATTTCACCCTGTACAAGTTAAACTGCAACTATTTAGTTGGCTGGGTTAATAATGTATTGCACAAGTTTGTCAAGTACATGATTTTATAAATTTTATTTTAATACACTGAGCCTCCCACAACTACCTTTTTGTTACATATTTTAAATGTGGACATGAACAAACTATCAAGTGTAGTTGTGCTTGCTGGATAGAGGGCCAAATCCTTGTCTCATTATTAATTACTGGATTTTATTCATATGAATAATTCTCCATTGTGAAAAAGAAAAGAAGCAACTAAGATTTCAAAAGAACAATGATGATTTGTGTGGGAAACTCCCATTAGCTCATTCGGGTATGAAAAAGGCTTCCAAGCTTAAATTTACGCATTTCGATGGCCTCGAATTGTTCACTGATGCAAGTATACTTGGCCATTACTTGAAAAGTCCACATTATTGGTTTTACTTGTTTAGGCATTGTGCTACTGCTGAGCTGATGAGCTACACAGCACGGCTCTGAATCCCTCGATCTAGTTCTTTTGCATGCAACAAAAACTGCATCCATGCAGATGCAGACTATAAGCAATATTAGGTTCCCATTTAATCTAGAACCAGTAAACAGCATAGTTTTGTGTCTGTGTTGAATGGAATTCCTTGCATGGCAGAAAAGCAGACTCCAGCGCACTGATGCACAGAAAAGCCTGACTGAAGCACTTCGGAGCTGGTCAGAAGAGTGACTACTCACGGCTGCAGCCTGTGTCCTGGGGCACTGTACCCAAGCAATACACCCTGTCTGAACTGAAGGCAGTTTATTGCCTGTCAGTTCACACACTGAGCAAAGAAGCAGTAAAATCTATCTGCATCCCTGGGTAAAAAGACTATAATAAGGCCAACACTGGGAAAAATCCAGTCAAAATCCAGTATGGAAAACATTATGTATGCATTAACTTTGGCTAACAGCTATAGCCACTTTCTTTGGAGAGATAACTACTCCTACACTTCCTCCTTGAAGTGCAGAGCATCTGGGACAGTGGTGTCCCTGTAGCATCAAACAGATATGGTCCTGACTTGCTGGCCACTTGCTAGTAGATCTCCAGTGATGACTGGCTGTCTTCGGCTCCTCCAAGCTGTAGACAAAGAGCCATAGTCTGTGTTTTCAGCTCAGGCACAAACTCTGAGAGAAATGAGGTCCCTTCCAGGGACCTTCCAGATGGAACCTCCATGGGCCTGGGCTCCCACTTGGGTGAGAATAGCAGGGCATGCACAACATGGGAGACACAAGGGAGACTCCTTGTGCTTGTAAGATCAACTTCCAGGGCCCAAACAAAGCACTGAAGCACGCAGTCTCATGGTCTGTGCTGGCTTTGGGGTGTCAGGTTGCAATTTCACACTCCAAATATTTCTTGCACCTTGGATCTTATCTGAAACACTAAGTTTGATACTTAGAGATGAAGTCCTAAGGGGTCCAGTAAGTAATCTCAAGCACATGAGGCACTTTGCTGGACTGGGCAAGGTTTATTTACAGCACACCTGGATTATCCACATTTGGCTACTGACTCCAGAGGTCAGCAAAAAGGCAATCCTTCGAGGCCACTGCATTTCATACCAATTATTGTAGCTGACAGATGACAGAACAGCAGCTGAGAACAGGTGGCCTGAGAAACTCATAGCCCCGTGCCCTCCTCCAGAGCTGCACTCTGCCAGCACTGGAAGTGCTGAGCTGGAGTCAACACTGCCTGGGGATCCCTGCTTTGGAAAATATCCCAGGTAGCTACTTAAAGCGGCTTTAAGATCAGTTTGTGATGTATCAGGGGTACAGCCAGATCCAGCTAGTATACAAAGCCCTTCTTTTTCCCAAAAAATCTATGCTGATGGTACCATGATAAATAATTTAAATGGAAAGATTTCTGAACATGCATACGGATGTGTACATTGTGTGTGTGATGTGTGAATATAATTTAATTCATTTTTTTTTATAATTCAGCTGTTTCTTACAATAAACTTGGCCAGTTTCTTTTCATGGTTGATTTTTTTAAATGCAAACTATGCCTGTGTATCCAGAAGTGTTTTACTTACAGCATTACTATGGACTCTTTATATTGAAACTGCTTTAATGTAATGGGGGGACAGAGGGAAGAAGATAAAGACATTTACACCTGATGGACTAATAAGGGCATCATGCCTTGCTCCTCTTAGATTAGAAGACTGTGATATATTGGATTGCCTGCAAAATCCAACTGTTGCGTTTGGGACTCAGAGTGACTTAATTGTTTTTATTATTTACGGTATTCCAAGAATGAAGTTTTTGGAAAAAAAAAACACCGCACAAGGCAGTACAGAAGTTGTCAGAACTTGAATGCTCTAAACTGAATGTTGAAAACGATCTTTTATGCATGTTGGCATGTTTATTAGTTTTTCCTAGGATATCAGTTTTTACGGATGACCGATAAAATCACCAGCATTAAAAAAAAAAATAATCACACACTAGTCAAAACATCCTCCTTCCTAATATAAGCTCTGTACTTACAGTTCCTTTAGGTTTGTTAGTGTCCTGATAGCGGTGGGGAACTCGTCCAGACTGTTGTAATTTAAATCTCTGTGTGAAAATAGATTTTATTATTTAAGTTATGCACTGCGTAATGGGTAACATAGAATTGTTGGCATTTGTAATGAAATATCATCTTCCTTGCATTGAACAAATACATACAGCCAAAAGCCAGGAAATCCTCAAAAGTGTACGGATGTTTTCCAACAAACACTATTTAGGGCACATTATCATTCCTATTTTTTATCAGCATCCTATTTTTGGTTATATCTTAGCTATTCTTCAATAAAGAAAACATAAGTGGATTCAGATCCTGCTAAGGGATTTACTGTTTTGTAAATTGCTCATCTTTTTCATTATTAATGGGAAAAAAGTCTTTCAAGCAGAACATTCAACAACGTTGTACGGTGAGCTGCGTTTTACATGGCTAATGCATCTCACTATAAAGGTTTTATTTGCTTCTGATTTACTGTCCAGTTATATTAGATTTTTTTTATGATTAAAAAAACTCTGAAGAAAACTTTCCCAATGGTAAAGTGGTAAAAATAAGAGATACTGAAGTTTGGAGGGTAAAAATGTTTGGGGGAAATCTTCCTCTGCCTAAAACAAGTGGGAAAACATACAGCAAGTTCAACGTTACCATTAACTGTATTGTTAATTTTAAGATTTGTCAATATTCATATGGAGAATGCTTCTAACCACACGAACTGTGAAAATGATGGTTTAGCTAGAGTAGCGACTGCTGCTTTAAGCACCGCTCTAGCTGCAGCAGCAACTAGACTTTACTATTGTAGGCTGAGTGCACCATAAGCCTCCTTCTACCCAAAGTGATGGTTTAGCTGGAGTAGCGACTGCTGCTTTAAGACCCGCTCTAGCTGCAGCAGCAACTAGACTTTATTATGGTAGGCTGAGTGCACCATAAGCCTCCTTCTACCCTCAGCGTGAGATGCATACACTTTAGCATTCAGAAGACATCTGAAACTAAAATTGAGATATGCCAGTTTACCATGATGCTCTCTAGCACTGCTTTGTGATGAATATAGTCTGAAAACAAAAAACTTTAGCTTTTGCCTTTTTGAATAGGGAAAACACAAATCACAGTTTACAATAGACTGAAATTGAAATAGCATCAGGCTGAAGTAATGCAGGCAGGAAACTGCTGTCTGAACTCAACAAGGCTTTCCTTCCTGCTTGTAAATCTCTCTCTCTTGCTTATTGACAAAAAGAGATTACAGGCATGTACAGTTTGGTTTTGCCCTCCAGTGATACGTGGTTTCCAGACCTATATGTTGATGCAAATAAATGATCTTAAAGCTGCCATCCATCATTTACACTGAGATCTCTTTGGATTATCTTGAAACTGTCTGGAAACTGGTCTATACAGTACACAATTACTATGCTTGAGGCAAGTGCTCCATTCTCTTGTGGCAATGAAGTATCTGCATCTACACTTATTCCCAGGTTCCTGACTGTCCTCTATGTTTTCATCTCTCTCATGCCAGGTGGCTGGGACTGGGTTTGCAATTACTTATTCCATTGTTCTGATTTTCCCCATTTTTGTCAAAGTGCCTTGTGAATCTCACTTAACAAAACAAAACAAACAATTACATTTTCCTTTGCCCCTTCTGGTCCCCCTTTCTGGTGCTACACTAGGGGACTTCCTCTCAACTCATAGCCAGCTAAAAGTCAAAATTGTAATTCAGTGGCAAAGGGTCAATGTAATCAAAACTAGTGATTAAAAAAAAACAAACACAAAACTTGCTTTCTGATCTTAATGAATCATGAAAGTGGACAGTACATAGTTCTATGGATGAGAAAGTGAATAGTTATCTTTAGACTAGCAGCATTCATGTTTGAAGCTTTGTCTGTTTGTTCCTTGTAACAGGCCTTTTAGTGCCTGTTCTGGTTGGGTGAAATACTGAATCTTTGAAAATTATGACTATGGCAGGTGGCAGGGGGCAGAATTTGCAAGGTTTTACTGTTCCTGTAGACTTCTGGGGGTCTGTGGGGTCCTCTAGCAGACAACATCTTTATTTGACTAACCATAGCGAAATGATTTGTCCTAACCATCAGCACTGTGTCCCAGTTTGGCGTTCTGTATAATTATTTGTTAGAAAACTCAAGAAAATTTTAATCAGTCTGGACAGAACTACAATGAAAACTTGAGGAAATGTCAATCTTTTACTAGTGCTATTCTTTATCAGGGCTCTTTAAAGAAAAAAAACTTGGATACAAGGTTTTAAAATAGGGGAGATTTAGACTAGTTTTAAGGAAGAAATTTTGTACAGTGAGGGTGGTGAAACACTGGCACAGCAGGTTGCCCAGAGGTGGTAGCTGCCCCATCCCTGGAAACATTGAAGGTCAGGCTGGATGGGGATCTGAGCAACCTGGTCTAGCTGCAGATGTCCCTGCTCACCGTAGGGGGTTTAGACTAGATGAACGTTAAAGGCCTCTTCCAAACTATTCTATGATTCTATAATTCTAACTGAAACATTTCTCTTCCTTCCTGCATCATTTAGCTACCTGGCACTTTCACTTTTTCCAGGAATCAAAAACATAATAACATCTAATTTTATAACCCTTCTTTATGGAGAGACAGCTTCTGAATGTTTTCGTTATGACAATTTCCCAACCTCGCTATTAGCTTTATTGATTAAACAAGACAAATAAATAGTACTAAACTAGGCAAACACAACTGTTCATGAATAGCCACTTCTTTTTCAATGTTCAGTTACAGTTTTCAACTGTCCTTCACACAATTTATCAATTGACAATGCTTATTAAAAAGGCAAACTAATTTTACAGTCAAAAATAGGATTTGCTACACAGAGTCATTGTAAACTGTCACTTAGATCCTGTAGTGATTAGGCAAGCCAAAACCCACACTTGGCTTTTAGGCTATTTTTATTCTTTCACAATATTAATGAAAACACTCTAAAAAAAAAGGGAAACAAATAAGAGGTCAACTCACAAAGTCTCTAGGTTGTGGAGCCCATCAAAGCATTTCTTTCCCAGGGAGTAGATTCTATTGTTATGGAGATGTCTGCAGGGGAACATTAAGCCCGCAGTCAGGAAAGCACACTGCACACACAGCAGACTTACGCAAAACATTTTGATGGTTAAATCAAAAGAAACTTATTTTCAGGCATGCACTGATTATATGCAAGTCATGGTTTTGCAAAAGTACGTACAGAAGGCACCTCCACCATCCTCCCTCCTTTGTCCTGTTATCTTCCCACCCACACAGGCTTCCATTTGGTTTCATAGAAGGGATTTGTTTTGAAACCACCTAGACAGTTTAAAAAGCGTGTATCCTGGAGTTCCAGGTTGGGGTCTGCATATTGAATACTGGGAAATTGCAGAAATATTCCCAGTGCTTATTAATTAACATGTTGTCTTAAAATCTGTGTGTGGGCTGTGAGGTGTATATTTGGAAGATGTATATTCAGAAGGTGTTAGAGGATTTGGCACAGAACAGGAGCAGATGAGAAGGTGGATAATACGGCAGACAGGAAAGTGGCATTAAGCTTGCAGAATTAAAGAAAACACAGAGCCATAAGTAAAAAAAGTCTTTGCTTCACTGAGATGAGTAAACCAACCAATCTTAAAAGTGCTGTAACTTGCCTTCCTTTAAAACTATAAAAATCAACAATTAGTTGCTCAAATGTTTAGCAACTGAAAGTAATTTCATTATATATTTCAACCAATTACTCCCGCTTGAAGGCTCAGAGTGCTGCCAATTTCTAAGCCTTTTAGACCAACACAGAAAAAAACCCACTCTGTGTGAAGCTCATTAATGTGAGTAGATACAACCTGGAGACACTTTAGGTTGTTTTTTTAAAAAGGATGCCTTTTTCCCAGTAGATTTTTCCTTTTATTCTATTCTTGACTCTCCACCCCTACAGTGGAGGAAACATAAGGGAGTAGAACTTTAAAAGGGCTGTGAGAGAGACTGCCAGGCACTTTCCCTTCAAAGCTTCATTCTGCTCTGAAAATAATCTTAAAGATTGGAGGCTCTTTGCACATTCTGTAGAACCTATAGAAAATGAACATATCTGTCCATAAAAGGCAGATATTCTCATGGCAAAATGGTTTTTTTTCCTTTCCTAGGAAGAAACCGTATCAATTTTTTTTTAAATGTCTATGCTGACTTTTAGTACTTTAGTTAGTATGAAAAGTACAACTGCAAGCTTCAAACCTGCTCCAACTGACCATGCATTTTTGCACTGAGTTGAAAATTTGTCAGACTGTATAGAGTAGCAAACAGAAGAAAGCAGAACAAAACATAAAGATTTTGATAAGCCAAAGATATCAGATGTTGTTGATCGTGAGGAATGATTCAATTATTAATAAATATGAAGCCCAGAAGATTATAAGTAAGCAAGGCAGACTAAAGTAAGGAAACGTAATGGACTAGAAGCAATCAGAGCATGAAAAGAAATAACTTTCTCCTGCATTTCTTAACTGTTCTCTTATCACTATATTTCTGGTAGGAATCTAGAGAACACCGTTCAAGACAAGAGATTGTCTTTAGCATTACTGAGCTAAGCCTAGAAGCTGAGTCAAATGACAACTCCATCCACTTTTTTTCCATTTAACTTGAATGGGATTGATACTTAGTGTAAACAGAAGGCAAAGATTTAGCAGCTGTTACCCGTGGTTTTGATACCCTACAAGCTTATATGAATATATTAAGCACTAGCCAGAGACGACGATTATAATTGTCAATGAAGAACCCTGGTGTGTGCCAGGTTCAGTGCTTACACTGGATCTAGAATATGCTAAAATATGGTGAGTGTCTTAGAGACTGGTTTCAGACAGCTTGTAAAGCTCTGAATATATTCTTCTCTCTTTAATAATACTAACATTTTCCAAAGTATCCCGAAATAACTTCTCCATCTCAGTTTCTCCAGCCAGTCTAGAATTTTTTCCGTTTGGTACATTCCCAGAAGATAAAAAGCTGAAACCATGCTCCACAGTGTACCTTGCAGACTTTGGTGTGAGCTACGCGTGTTTCATTTAGTTTACCTCGTATGCAAACATAACAAAACTACGTATACTTTCTATTAAGGGAAGTGCACACTTTTTCTACTGGACGGCATTCTTTCCAAGTCACCCAGAAAGCTTTCAGTTCCTGTTTCTAATCTTACCGCATTCAGCCTTAGAGTCTTAGAGGGCACACAATTCACCTCTTCCTGTTTGTTTTGCTGACCAGATAGGGTGATTTTTTAATCCCATTACGTAGTTCTTTATTGGAGATGGAAACTTTTAAGCTAGATCAAAACAAGTGATTTAACAAATGCTAGTTTAACTGTAGGAAGATAAAAAAAAATCTGTTTCTCCAAGATAATTTTTTAAAATTTGGTTTGTAGTACATATACAATCCAGAAAACTTAATTTATATTTCTAAAAGAACATTTTCTGCAACCAATGAAACTGATTGCTTGGTAAAGGAATGTCACTAAACCTAGTGCAAATGCAGAAGGAAAACTGAGGATTTACAGCCCCAAGATATCAATTTAATATTAAGACTGTAAGAGAAAAGAGACAATTAACCAATGTATATACCTATTTATCTATCATTTACCAACTGGGGAGGGACTAGGGGAATATTTAATTATTAAAGTAATTAAAGCATCTTCAAGATATTTATCACAAAGAGGTCAAAGCCCTGCAAAGAAACTGAGGTTATGTCTAAAGAGCAATCAATAAAACTTACAGAACTACCAAACTAGAGAGGTTTCCAAAAGCATAGTCTGGTATGTAATGAATTTTATTCAGTGCCAATGTCATTGCCTGAAGTGCTGGTAAACTTCTAAAAGCTTGGACGGGAATTTCTGTCAAAGAATTATCATCTAGCCACAGGTGTCTAAGGGAAACCAAGCCATTGAAGCAGTTGGGGGGCACATAGTTGATGTGGTTGGCATCCAGTCGTCTAGGAGAAAAAGAAATAGAGAAAATAATTGACTCTGAGAAAAGAACAGTGGACTTACACAATGGGTATCAGAAATTATCACCAAGAACACAACTCCAAAGGATGGACATAGTTTGCCACATCCATTTTTCATTTCCTGGAGATTGTACATTTCCATCTTGCTCGCAGCCTCTCCCCTGAGACGTCACATCGTGTTTACAAGTCTCCCTGTCAGCTGTCTATCCACAGACAGCTCTCCTTTGGAGCCATCACCTCATTGAGAGCACACGCTGATCACTTTTGAGCAGAGCCTCTCTATAGACTGGGGATGAATTTGCTTCCTTTCCCAATTATTTGCAAGGATGGAATAAAAAAGTGCAAGAAACTCAGTCAGAGAGTCTCTTTCAGAACCTCTAAATCAGTGAGCTGTGTGATGATTTGGTTTTCCATACGCTAGATACCCATTCTAAGAGCCAAAAATAAAACTCACTTTTGAGACTGCTCCTGTTTTACCTTTCCTTACATATTGTTTATTCCAATGATTCTAATGAGCACTGAGGTTCACACTTTTTAGTAGTGGTCCAAAATGTTTTTTTAAAATAGAGATTAGTTTTGCTAATGTGATGTATTTAGTTTGAAAAAGAACTTTTTAAATACACTTCAGTTGCAGCAGAGCCAACAGAGGGAGCTCAACTGAACGTTGGACCTCTTCAGAATCTGCAGGTGGTATCTTGCTCTCACACTCACATAAATAAGGATTAAATCTACTGAAGCTTTTGCATATTTGGTGCTGAAAATATTATGTTGTATATTCACTGGCTTTTGCTTTTGCTCTGTTTTGCTTTCCCATTGTGATACTTTCAGGGAAAGATTTAAAAGTTTGCTTCATTTTTCTGAAACTTCATGAAACATCCAGGTGGTGACGTGTATTCTGATACACTTTTTCTGCTTTTAATGTATGTAGTGACTTGTACCTTGTTCAGAACATGAAAGCCACACTCTAAAACTTTTCTTGAAGATGTCTGTATGGAGGAGTAATTAAGTGAATGGTGAAACAGAAATAAATTTAAATAAATGTTTGAAAACATTACGGAACAAACAGCCACACCCAGGGTACAAAGAAGTAATTCTGCACAATGTAAATTCAGTCTGTTTGAGAGAAATGCAATACTCTTTGTGGCAGGCATACTAATCTCTTTATTTAAAGCTGCTTCCTCATTTACAGTCATGTAAAATGTCAAGTCCATTCTATCTCCTGCTCCATGCTGCTCCTACCTACTGCATGAGAACAAATAATGACTGCTAAGGCTGCGTGCCAGGCTGGCAAATAACTGAGACAAGGTCAGTTGGAACAAATTTATAAAGTTCAGTGTCAAAGCCCTTGTACAATTAAATTTTCAATATAATAACTGACATGGCAGGCAGCAGAGACAGAGCTTCCAAAATAACTCAAGGGTCTGTCAACAAATGGGTGAGTTTGGAAATGTTTAGAAATACTAAGCATGCTGTACCTCCCCCATTCCCCAGGCAAGAACCATGCTACGCCTGTGTTTTCAAATAAGGTATAATTTGAATGAGTAGATGAGGTTTCTTTGTGTTCAGTCAGAAGTAAATTTCTTCCCTGGGTGATGCTGGTATGTAAACTAAGAAGTTACAGTTGCCTTAGTTTGACAGTTACCCTGATTAAAGAATGGAGGCTTTATTCAAACTAAATGTGTTCCTGTATTACAGTTAACATTTTGTTCAATATGAAGCCTGCCTGTGCAGCTCTGATGTCCCCGTTGACTCCACAGGAGGTACTCAGAGGATGCCCGGCTGTGTGGTGAAGCCAAGTCAGTTGTTTGTATGTGATCCTGTGGCTGAAATGGCAGTATTTCTGCTGTCGTCAGTGAGACCAGGATTTTTATCTTACCAATATTCTGTACCAAAGTTCCCTAAGGAACTGATTTTTTTTAATAGCTGAAGTTTCCAAATCTAAACCCACTACTGGCTATACTACCAAAATACACAACACAGAAATAAAAACACAACTGCTGTAATATAAATGAAATTCTAGGTAGTTGAATTACCGTTGAAATAAAGCTTGTAAGAAATCAAGAAGCAACAATGATTTGTGCTGCAGGTCCTGTAACTGGATTACACAGCCTGCAAGTGCTCGTAAGAAATACTGCCTCAAGTGCTCTTTTGTTATCTAATCTTTCTAAAATTTCCAAGTACCATTTTCCCTCTTGCAGATACTAAATGGTTTCAGCAGTGGTTATGTTTCCTGTCATACTGTAGGTACTGCAAACTGATCTATAAAGCATTGACCAAAATCACTGTTTTCAGCCAACTGTTTTACATGTGTTGATCAAAGTTTTGGCACTTCCAGGAATAAACCCATTAACTCACAAATGTGACCCTATTTATAATTGAAAGATAGATAGATAACATGGTGAGTTTGAAAGCTGCTATTATATTCCAGAGAGAGCCAGTTTAGGGAAGCAGACATGCTTGATCTCTTCTGATCGGCAGCACGTAAGTAAAGCAGCCATTATGAAATTCACCATGAGCTCACTTAAAATGTCCAGTCCTGTCAAAGCAAATGTTTGAGCTATGCGGACTGTATCTCACTGGTGTCTCCTGCGGCATCCTGTGAATGTTACAACCATATGCATAAATTATGAAAAGGTATTATTCATATAGAATTGTAAGCAGGACTCATTTATTGGCGCTATAAAACAGGTGAAGGTAAGCCGTTTTGAAAAAGATTTATTTCACATTTTTTGATCAATTCAATATGACTGGATACTTAGTTTTGTATCACTGGTAGGTTTCTAAGAGTATATATTTTTTCCTTATTCTGAGTCTTCTCTCAAGAGCAAGCCCAGCTCAAGGTACTGGATGTACCTTGTGATCAATAAATTCCTAATGTCTTGTTGGAGTGTCTTGCTCATTCATTCAGGGCTAAATCAAATGCTAGATACGGGATTGGGAAGGAGATCTCTCCCAGGTCATTCTCCTCTGAAACAAACAGCTACTACATGGATTGCCTCTTCCTGCAATGGATGAGGGCCTAAACACAATGAAGGGCTCAGAGGAAAGCCACAAAGACAGATAAAGAAGTCAAGGACAAAATGTTTCTTCTGACATTTAAGTTTAAAATAGGAGAGGTAAAACCAAATGAAAAGGGGCTATATGTAACAGGTAGGGGAGAAAGAGAAGTGAGAGCATACGAGGACTGATTTTGGGCATGTTGGATTAAAGAAGAGGTGCATTCCACCCCCTTCTACCACCTTCCTCTTCTCCTGACCTGGCTCTGTTACGCAGGAGCCACAACCAAGCCTCACCACAAGGTGTGGGGCAGGGATCAGGCACCTGGCCTGTCTGGGGAGGGTAAAATGGGCACCTACAGCCCCACCATCTTTGCTAGTGTGTGGTGACATGGACCCTCTCAAGGGTGTGTTCACAGGAGTTTGACTATAGCCTCATACAAGTAATGGCAAGTGACATAGAAACTGGCTCTGTAAAGTGGATCTAATGAGAATATAGCTGGCTATTGTGAGCCATGTTTTTCAAACATAGCCCTTTATGCAGGATATCCCCTTCAGTCTGCAGGGAAAAATACTAGGACTATTGCAAAAGCTTAATTAAAACACACCAGTACAGCAGTTCCTACAGCTCACTTTCATCTCTGCCCTTGTGTGGGCTTCTACAGGACAGATAGAAAGAACCCTGTGTGGCAACGGCAAGAGCAAAAAAGAAAAGTTGCAAGTCACAGTTTCAGAGCATTTGTTTCTGTCCCACTACTCAGTTTTACAGAAGGAGGTGTCCGCAGCCCTGGGACTTTCCATCCTTAGTGCTTCTCTTCGTAACTAAATGTGTTGCTCAGATGTTTTGGTAAACCCGCATTCAAGACGGTGCGCCAGGATGCTAGCATGTTGCACCAGACCTCCAATTGCAATGCTACGTTTATATGAAGAATGGCTCTGACTCTAGGTACCCCAATCCCCAGAGGTGGGAAAAAGTAGGAGCCATCAGGAATTGTTGGGTTATCCTAGGAATCTGGCCACTGACACAGATCAGGAGTCCATAGCTACGCCAGTACTTTTGGTGCGGCTGGGAACACTCTCAGGTCCTGAGGGTCTGTGTTACGTTAGTGACCTCTCCTAGCCTCCTAAGTGAGGTACCTGTATGCAGAACACCTACTGGGGACAGTCCCAGGGGTGTGCGAACTGCCAGATAGCTCCCGGGAACAGTTCAGGCAAATATTACCTGGCACGGGTCAAAAGTGTGCCAAGGACCCTGTTAACAATGCAGCAGGACAGATGGTCATGACCAGTGCCTGGGAGCACTCTGAAAGCACTGTTTGCTTTGTTGGGCTGGCTGTAGCCACAGCTTGTGCCAGGAGGTGGTGCCCAGGAGGAGGATCTCCTTGGAAATGTAGTGTGCGCTCCTGTACCGCTAACCACTCCAACAGCACCTATTTGTCTTTCTCCTACATGTGGTGCATATCGTGGTGGACTTCAGCCATGCAGGATGATTTTTGGCTGGTGGTTCTGAGGTTGAGAAATTTGTCTGTCCTTTCCAAATGTGATAAAAAAAAAAAACCCGCTTTTGAGATCACTCAGAAGACAGAAAAGAATGAGATGCCTAGTAGCTTCTACTGGATGACAGAAACCAGCACCCAGTGGCCTGGAATTGCTCACCTAGTTCAGCCTATTTGTACCACACTTTGAAAGCAACTGGCCCTACACGTGATTGACTTACGGACTGCATGCAAAAAAAATCACAAAAAACCCCAAAACCAGAATTATCACATGCATTTTAGAGACCCTAGCACCTCTATCCCAGCCGCTTATCAAACTAGAAAAGTGTCCTTGACTGAGACGGCTCGTCTGATACTGTACTAGCGCTCCATGTTTCAGCCACTCTTCTAGTTATCTAGTGCACCCTAGGGCTCTTGTAGCTCAGATGGTTAAGGCATGCAATAAAACGAGGTGTTTTGAGACATCTTTGTGGATGTGTCCAGACACCTGCATGGGTACATATCACCTTGATTTAAACTGTGGGAAATTCCTCCTCAGGGAGTTTGTGGGTACATGTTGAGGTACCTAACTTCCTAAGAAGGATAATGGCTCTGTAGGCTTCATTATCATAGGGTGTGACATGGAAAACCACAACTAATGCTCCTGTGTTTTCATGAAAACAGTTCTCTTGGTACTGTTCTCTTTGATTTCATCAAAGTAGTTTTGCCTTTTAACTAAAAATTAGTATTATGAACACAGGCATCAAGCTGGAAAAAAAAATCTACAAAGATAACATTTCTGAAAAAAAGGCTTTTTAATTTCAGCCTGAACTTGCATTTCAGAACTCTGTGCCCTCAAAGTCTTCAACTATTTGTTCAGATTAAAAATGAAACTTCTCATGAAAAGTCAAATATTTTGAGGAGTAAGGAGAAGATGAAAAATCCATTTGATGACCTGTTCCAGCCAAGGAATTAAGAATATCCGAGACATTTTCTAGATAATCTTTTATGTAAAACTCGGTGTCGCCATCAGGTGCTCCACAAACACCAAAATAGCTTAAAAATAAAATCTAAGAAATCCACAAATTCTGTTAGGAAATTTAAATCAAATTTCATTGATACTATTTTCTCATTACTCGTAAAGTCAAATTAATCTGCTTCACTAAATTCCTGTTTTGTAGGTTGTTAAGAGAGTAAAGATGGTTTATTTATTTGGAAGATGGGCTATGTTATATTCTGCCCTGTTTTCCACTATTAAAGTAAAAGTCCTCTTAAATTTTACAGGAATGAAAGCAGGTGATACAAATGCTTGCTTTTAAATGTCCTTCATGACTGGTTTGGCATGGGCAGTGAGATAGCACCTGGTCTGCTCTTGATTTTGCCTGTTTCTGTGTCTGACAATTCAGCAGTTACAGCTGTTCATTAACAATGATGTCTAAACAAGAAAATAAATAAGGACTGAAGTTTCATTTGTAGTATTCACTGCACTGGGTTGTATTACAATAGTCCAAATAAAAGAATAGCAGAAGCTTTGATTTGCCATAGCAATGCCAGTTACACTTTCCTCCTTTATTTAGTGAAAATTGCAAATGGAGACCTGCAACTTACTGGTTGTCAGTAATATAAAATTTGTGTTAATGTGTTCAGGGAAAAAAGAAAAAAATTATTGATATGTCATTGCCTGTTTTACCAGTCTTTTTTTGTTCAAAAATACTTAAATTATATGCCAATTCCTGTATATAAGGGATGTCATTAGAAATGACAATTACACTAGAGAAAAAGATAACTATTTAAAAAAGACATACATTAAATGAAAGAAGTTGGACAGAAAACAAGCTGTGAATTAATAACGATATTTGAAAAACACATCAATATACATATGTAAAAAGCTTTTCGGGCTATACAGGTACATTCAAAATCACTAAAAGGCTTCTTGATCTAAAAGCAGAATGGAGATATTGATGCTGTGGGAAGCTCAAAATCCAGAGACCATCTGCTTATAGTTGGTTCTAAAGAAATGCATTTGCTCACCAGGGGAGTTAGTATTCAAGTGACACTTCAAACTCTGCTGCCAAGATCTAAGTAGTGACATATCAGTGATTGTGTGTTCCCCCTTTCAGTTATGGTACCTGCAAACATATTTTCCCTGTTTTGGCTTAACAGAAATAAATGACATTTGAATTGTTAGGATTAATAATCCACACAAACCATATTCACACTACATTTCAGAGGAAAATTATAGTGCGTATAGTAAGTTGAAAATGTCCTTCTGCTGAACTTTGAGATCAAAAACACATCTCAAAATCAACAAGTTCTGGTTACTTCCTGTAATTGTCCTGCCATAAAGGGAACTGGAGTCCTATGCAGTCATTGCCCAAGCTCTGGTAGCTTAACTCATGTATTAATCAAAGTAGCACGTCACTATTGTTCACTGTTGAACAGACTTTTATAAAATTGGAGAAGATTTAAATATTGTATAATCTTATTTTTTGCTTCAGTCACAGAAAAAAAGCATTTTGGTTTTTGTTTGTTTTGAAGCAACATTATAAAGGTTTTCATAGATATGTTTGAAGATGAAATTCACAAATCTTAGCGGTTTTCGGTTTGTTGGTTTTTTAATGCCCATTTCTCATTTTGTAGCATTCAACGAGTAATGTCTGCTGTCTGAAGAAGGCTGATCTATTCTAGAGGTAGGTCAAGCCTTAAGAAATTTATGCATATTTATCACTCAAACTTCTCACATCATTCCACGTGCCAGCAATGTTACAATTTGACCAAGCAAGTAGAAGAAAATGTTGCTTGTTCCTGCAACATCTCAGTTCTTGTTCTGTGTGCCACAGACCATCTAACATCAATTAATGTATCTATCAATATTGATATCTATACTGTAATTTGTGAGCCTGAAACTAGATAATAAGGAGAGTATATACTCCAGAGATACCTTTTTGTGCAAAAAATCGTGATGAATTTGCATTACGAGTGAACAAGGAAAACTTGTGTGTGCCCATATATACACCCATATACTGTGCATATATATACTCATGTATTGTGCATGTATACACACAATGACACAGAATTATATATGTACACTCCTATAAAAATTATTTTAACATAATATTCTTCACATTGATTAAGGTAGCAAGGTATTTAGTATGGCTTACTCTCCACGACTGCCTTTCTTAACTAAAAGCACAGAAGGCAGAGAGTCGAGTCCTGTGACCCATTTTCAGTTTTTCACATCTATACTAACCTAAAGTAAAGGGTTAACAAGGCTTTCAGGAATCATGCCACCTGCATAGCTAAACACAGTATATACAATAAGTTGCTATCTTACAGGAATTGCCTTTGTAAAGGCTTTTAACCTCTTAATTACACTCTTGAAAAGACTCCTGCTATTTCAAAGGTTTCAAGAAATAATTCCTATTGTAAATCAGAAACCAATGCAAGAATTACCTTGTGAACAGAAAATTCCTAGACTGTATAAAACAAGAAATTGAATCTGTGCACACCTTTATCTGACCGGCACAACCCCGTTTAAGCAAACAAAAGAATAATAGTTTTATTTTCCTCAGAGGTCTCTTTTGCTGGTGATCGTCTTTCAGGTGATAGTAGCTTTTCTGTACAAACCCGTATCACTCCATCTTGAGTCTGCTACACAGCTGTCTAAAGCTTTCCTCTGACCAATCCTCCCTCTGTTTTAAATTCTGTCACAAAATATCAGTCCTCTACACAGACTACACAAACTATGTTTGGTTTACTTCTTCAACTTCTTCACCCAAGGAAAAGAATATTTGCAACAAAGCCTGAATGAGACTGTCATTTTGTTTTGAAACTGTGCTGAAAATTCAACAGTCTGTTTCAGAGCAACAAAGGAACTCTTGTTTGCATGTCTTATCGTGTTTTGGTCCAGAATGTGTATAGAGTGATGTGATCTCAGCAAGATTTTTTTTTGTTTGTTTAGCAGAAAGAAAACCTAATATAGTCCCTAGACTAGCATTTTCTCATGACTTTTTCAAAGATCAAAGGAAAGAAACGTAACCTCAAAAGCATGTGGCTCAGATATTTCAGTCTGTGTCTGGTCAATAAAGAAAAAAGGCACTGACCAAATAACAATTATAAGATAATTAATTCTCAGGGCTGTTTCACCTTCAGAAACCTTAACAAATGCATCGTATATTTAGGGGGTAAATGTTGTTTAAGACGGACATAAGAACCTGGGAGCTAATACAGTATAAATGTATGTCTGCGTACTGGTAAGTTACATACAGATGACATAATTTTGCTGAAAATAATTTCATTTCATTAATTCTGTTCCTTAGATTTTGGCTGAATTGAATGTATGCAGAAAATGTTAACTTTCTGGTGGAACTTCTTTACATGAAAAGAAACAAGAGCATGTTCAACACAGTACATTTCTCAGCCAATACATCTTAAGTCTAAGCGGATGGGATAGCTTGGTACAGATGCTCACTCTATCCTTGTCATTGCTAGACTTTTACCAGTGGCACTGGTGATCAGAGCACACTCTAGGAACATTTATTTAAACTTCTAGATTGACTTCCACATTTGGATCTTGGAACTTTTTCAGGAAAATAATTTTATTTCAAAGTAATTCTGTGAAAATATAAGGTGGTCAACTAAAGCACTGAGAAGAGAGCTGATACTCTCCTCTGTCCAAAGAGCCTGCCTATCTTCAATCACCTAGATATTTTATGCTGCACATTCAAAATTAGTATATCTTTTAGAAAATCTAGTAATTTTTATTTGTATCAGGTGACGATATTCTGTGGATAATTCGGAAACAATACTTTATGGCATCTTGCACTGAGACAGCAAGAGTGGCCTTGTGGTTGTAAAATATGAACTGCAAGTGCAGCAGAAGGAACTCACGATACTCAACTGAGTGAGCAAGAACATGGCAGATTAATTTTGGTATAGATAGGTGTCAAGTGAGGCACTTAAGGAAAATGCAATTCAAACCTTGCATGAGAAACTCTTGAGTAGCTACTAACACACTAGAAAGAGGTCTCACAGTTGTAGTAAGTACGAAAATAACAGCTGAGTGTTCAGTAAAGGTTAAAAAAATTCGGTAAAACAAAGTTTGGGGAGTTAGTAGGAAAGAGAACAAAAAAGCATTTATAACTTCCCTCTGTAAGTCCTAATGTGCAAACACTTCAAACATGCTGTGCAGGTCTGGTCCCTCCTTGATTTGTCTCAAAACAAATACACAAGGACTGAAAAAAAGTTCAGTAAGAGTGATAAGGATGACCAGAGGAAGGGAATAGTTTCCATGTGAGAAACAATCCTAGCAGCCTAAGTCTGAAAAACATGACTAATGGAGACGTAACAGAAGTCCATAAAACCTGCTGTTTCCACTTTCTCCTGACGCTGCACTTTGGGGACTTCGGTAAGTTCCAAGTAAATAACAGGAGGTATTATTTCACCAAGCTACATAGGGCTAGCTTATTAACAGATATGTTGCCACAAAAAATCCTGAGGGTTATATTGTCTCAAAAGCAACCATACAAACCGTACAAAACAAAAGAAGAAAATTCTTCAAGAGCTATTAAATTCAAAGAAGCCACAATAGGCTCAGTGAGTCCCTGCAAACCTCCAGCAGCTGGGACAGTTTACCGAAGGAGTAATACTATATTCTTTTCCAACCTTCTAGTTTTCCTTTGGCATCTGCTTGAAGACTGTTGAAGATTGGACAGTGGGCTAGGTCAGCTTTAAGTGCAACCTGGTAAAACCATCTTTATGTGATGGGGCAAAAGCACATCAAAATAATTTCATTCATACCACGAAGCAGCCAATCCTCACTCCTGGTCTAGCAGTTTTGGCATAAGTTCTGTTAAAACTGAAGTTTTTACACTGAGTCACACAGCACAGTCAAGAACTATAAATACGGAGACCTGCCTGAAGCACAGAATACAATTAAGCATCCTCTAGTACACTTTGTTTCGTGAGTTAATAGCGTTTTCCTGCTAAACTATACTGCTTAAAAATAAAAAAAAATCACACCAAATGAGAAAAACCCAAGGGAGTCATTTGGGATTCTTTCCTTTCCTTGGTAAAGAATCTGGACAAAAACCCATGGGAAAGATCAGTGCTCAAGGGACCATATTCTTCTTGACAGATAGAAAGCATTACAGGGCAAGGAGTGTCTTCTCAGAGAGTGAATCAGTTTATAATGCTGCAAAGAAGCTGCTGGTGTCATGAAACTACTGCAATGAAGTCAGTCACTTTTGATGTTTAACTGAGAGTACAATTCTGTTGAAAAGCAGCTCAAAGACAGCTAAAAGAGAAAGTTGGTTCAGCACATTATTAAGTGATATTAAGAATTAATAAGTAATCACATATTATTGTTCATGCAAGGTTACAAGTTGATTTATCAAGTATACTCACAGAGACTGCAGGCTGCGCAAGTTCTGGAGTGCTTCAGTAGGAACCTGGCGTAGTTGGTTATTCTGCAGCATCCTACATTTTGAGTAGCACAAGAACCAAAATCAACACAGTGAAGACAATTTCTTTCTACTGAAAACTTTCTTCCAAGCTTACCTCCTTTGTACTGGTTCTGCTTTGAGATTACTGTCACATGCCAGTTCTCTTCAAAGCAAACAAATACCTGCAGCTTTGTCAACAGCTACATATCAGCTTTGAGCAGGATTTTCAAAGCAGCTGAGGAAGTTAAAAGAATAAATTCCATTTGCTTTCAATAGGGCTTGAGCTTCTAATTGCCTCCAGTGCTTCTGAAATTGTTATCCTCACCTACCGATTTAGTTTTTCTTCTGAAGTGCTTCAGTTTCTTACTCGGACAAAGCTATGAAGGACTGACTCTTGAAATCCGTACTTAGGAAAATGCTACTACAGCAAACAGAACTTTTAACTGTTTGAGAAGTTCATGACTTGGTTGGAATAAAATTTTATCTCTGTAAAAACTGTTGAATTTTTCCCAATGAAATAAATTTTCTCAAACAGAAGATTGCAGGCAAAGACCTGACAAATTTATTTTCTTAAATATCACATCATGTACCTTGGAAAGACTGAAAAATCACTTCCCATTCCAAAAGAATCTTTTCCTCCCTTTGACTACGGTTTCATTCACACCATTTACTATCCTTGTTTGGACCAACTCCTACATATGTAAAAGGACTCTATGTAGGTAAAACTGAAGTAGTATATGCTCACTTCAAAACGAGGCATACCTGATGGCTCATTGTAAATGAAATTATTTTTGGCAGGCCTAAATCTCCTTAGGCCAACAAGAGCTACAGCTGGCCAACTTAAGAGTAGATGGAGTGAGAAGCTCTTCATACTTCTTTCCCACTTACATATTTTTTCAGCAGAGCTTTGTATACTCTTACAGTAGCTTCTCGATTGGCTTGATACTCCCCAGGAGTTTGGCATTCTTGCTAATAATACAGTTTCTGTGAACTTTACAAAGGCAAGGATCCCTCTAATATAAATACTGTGAGATACGGCCTGCTAATAATTTTAGTAACTATATGTACTATCTTATTACTCCAAATTATAATAGGGGTTTGTAATATTTGTTGTACTTCATCTTATAGTAATTACATTGTAAAGAAGAAGATATGAAATACAAACTGCTTTTTAAATTACATGTTGCCCTACAATAATTTCCCCCCCATCTCTCAAGAAAAGAAAAAGGCAATCTACCTCCAGTTTTGTGTGATCATGAAAAGTTTACTAAGATTTTTAGACTTGAAATCAGAACTTTTGAGACAATTAAAGAAACTATTAACCAAACCAAGTTTTACCTTTGATTTAGTACATAGATATCTACCTGATGAGCAAGTTGTTTTTAGAATGCTATTAATGTTTTCCAACCTTTGTGTTGGAAAACATTTTCTACATGAAAAAACAAAGATTAAATGTTGTTCATATGTATCTTCACTTCAACTGAATTGTTCAAAATGATCTGATCAAAATATGTAATTTACTTGATCAAAACTTCACTGGTTAATTAGTTCCCTGGAGCATTTAGGAAATCAGAAATATATCAAACAGCACACAGTTTACTTACAGCACTTTAAGACTGAAAAGGCCAGCAAATGCTCCCTTAGGAATGTATGTCAAGCCATTTCCTGCAAGACGTCTGCAAAGTTTGAAAAAGAAAAGAAAAAGAGTGAATACTTTTTCTCTTCATGTGGAATTAATTTGGTTGTTAAAAAGTGCAACACAGCTATGTTTGAGTGACTGATGCCAGAGGCAGTAGTTTAAGAGCCTTGTTTTGTCATTAATACACTTCTAAAAAAAAAAAAAAGAGAAGCCCTTAACTGTACAGTTGATTTACTGACAGCTGGAGAGACAAAATGCAATTTCATTGCAAATTGAGCTTATGGCTTAGAATGTACATCAAATTCTTCATATTGTTCTTTTTAAGGATTAGAGCAATCTCAGCAAGTAAAATGCCGATATACTGACAACAACCAGCATCACTGGATTTACAGGAATGCACTTCCGGAACCGTGCATGTACGATGTCTGTGAATATTGAACTCATTTGCACTAGTATCAAAATACACACCCATAGTAATGACCACGGTTCATTTAAAAATAAATACCCATCAAACTACTGTACTGCTGGAATCCTAGTTTTCCCTGTGAGGAGATGTGTAACGGGTTGGCATAAAGTCTATTTGCTTAAATTTGTAGAGCCTTTTTCCTTACTTCTATCACATCTTCCTTCTCAGAATGCCTGAAAGTATTTTACAGATCTAGGTAAGTTCAACAAATATCTCTGTAAAGTGTGTTATTCTAACATAAAAAAAAGAAAAAAGAGACTGCATTCTGTAAGGTTTGTGCTTAGGAAAGAGATCACGTATTTGATGTGAAATAATGCCACTTCCATAATCCCCATCAGTGCAGCTCCACAGTGTCTTGCATTTAGCCTCCTGATGATATCTCAGTTCAGCATGAATGTGCTATGATACCTATACCCTAGCTGGAAAACTGACTGGTAGGTGTCAAGTGACTTTGTGTCAGTAGAGCCGTGGTGTCTGCTGTTAGCTGGCAACAACTGCGGGTTGATATGATGCAACTCTCTTCTATTTGCAGACCACGTTAAGCCAAGTGGAATTACTATTTCCCATCAACTAAAATACTGCACACCAAAACTGCAGACAGTTACCACAAACCAGCTGATGTGATAACAGAGTTGACATTTGATTTGGCCTCTGGCCTCTTAGGAAAGGCCACAGGAGTAGGTCCAGAAAATGCCTTAGGTAACAAGCTGCCAGAAAGGAACCTATGGTGCTGAAGTAGACACCGAGGTTGCCAATACTGTTCAAGGAAAAGGCCAGGTGCTTATAACTGCAGTCCCAAAGATCCAGCACTGACTGGCCCTTCAACACTGTCTTCCTTCGGAGTTTAGTTGTCCCAAGCTAACTACAGGGTCCTAAGCATGCCTTCTCTTTAGATATCTCTTTCATAGACAAAGTAAAAAAAGTTGGGCCAGAAAGAAAGAAAACATGATTCTGGATCCCAGCTCCAAAGACCTTTCAGGCATTTTCAATTTGTGGAAAAGGCTCTTCCCTGTACAGACACACCTGCTGAGTGATGTGACCTGTAACTCTGAGCAAGTGGCTCTTCATCTCTCTGTTCAATGAATTTAATTGTTCTCTGCAGAGGCACTCAGCTTCAGACAGAGCTGCTGAGCTTGTCTCTCACTTTAGAGTACTCTGGAGTCTGATATTCGGACATCTGAGAATTGGACAAGTGCACCTAAATTTCTGCAGGCAGATGAGTGAACCAAACCTGACTCACTTTTGCTCCAAGGTGAGGCACTGACAGGCTGAGCCTATTTTTTTTTTCAGATGCATGAAGGGCTTCTGCAGCTTCAGCTTTCATTCTGAACAAAAATGGCAATGATTTTTGGGTTATTGCTGGATCAAGCAGGCATGCACTAGGTTAGGTACACCAGACTGGGTTCCATTTGTGGATCACTGACTAGTACAGGCTCAGGACCTAGTTAATGCTGATCTCAGTTTATGATACCATTTTTTGAAAAGTCTAATGACTGCTTCACCCTCAAAGCACCCTTCTGCTCTGTTATTTTAATGACAGGAGTGGACATGAGTCTGGACAGGAGGTTGGCATGAACCATAAAATGAGCAGTCTGCAAAACTTTACTGGAAAAAAAGTAGGCACAGGAACTGAGATTTTCACTTACAACTGTAAGTAACTGCTTTGAGTGTCATACAGAAAGCTTTCTTTATAAAGAGCAGAGAACTAAACCCACAGGTCTAAAGACTCAAGCTGTGTGATCTTTCAGGCCACCATCCCTTCTTAAGAGTGGCTGTGTTGTGGCAATTTTCATAATTTTTGCAATGCAAACTGCCAAACACACTACATGTTCCTCCACCTGTCTGAACTGGAATACTCTTCCTAAAATGGGCTAGCTGAGAAAATCAGACCTGTTTAAGAGCTCCTGGAGAATGGCTTTGGCACTTACCAGGCATGCTCCTCCCTGTGGCAAATGCAGGACTGTAGCAATTTAAATGGGACACTAAGCAACTTTAAAGTTTCGTTTCAACGTGTAATACTCACTTTTCCCAGCTTCAGAGCATCATCATGGCTTTCTATGGTAAGCCTTAATGTTTGACAGTTTTTGAAAATGGACTGTCATAATTTCAAGACATTTTTATGGCATCTCTGAAGTACATATTTAGAAAGAAGTACCTAAGCGCAGAGACACACCTGTACATTCTACACATCTCGCTGACATTCAGGATTGTTTTAGTGGGACTGAACTGCATTGGGCTGTATTTGAGCTCGTCTCTGATGACTAAAACTTTTTCATGTAACTATTTTCCGTTTGTGGCCAGGTTTTCAGTCAAATTGTCATCAGGGGAAGATTTGCCAGATTAAACTGTTGTCACTCTGACTGTATGGTCCATTTGGATCATCTGGCCATCCACAACATACCCCCCTAAAAGCCTGACCCTTCTGCATGGCCCCAGCTCCAACACCTTTTAGAGGAACATCTGAAGCGAAGAGTTGTAAGTCAGAGATGCTCAGCCATGTTCCTGAGCTGTTCTGAGTGATAGCTACCTGCACTGTTCAACTGAGACGTAATTTTTTCCTCTTTTCTCTTGTTTTGTTTCAGATTCCAACCCTTGTTTTATATTCTGCTTCTTCTCCTTTTAGATCACAACTTCTCGATTATTAAATAGGTTTTGTACAAATGCTTTAGATGAAACCACATGTTAATTTTCTTTTTGGTAGACACAGTTTCTGCATTTACTCCTTATGAGTTTTTCAAGCCTCAGGTCATTCTTGAAGTCCTGTTTTGAATATTTTTTGGTTTGGAAAGAGCTCTCACTAGTTTTGCAGAGAGTGATTAATACTATCTGGTATGATACTCCTCTGCTTGTGCAGCAGCAGATCATACTCATCATGTATAGCTCCACACATATCGAATACATCACAAATGCCAAAATACATGTATATCTGTTTAGTTCTCTCACCAAGCAAACTGACAACGTCAGAAAAAGTGGACACCTGGCAACAATTGTTTTCTATGTAATGATGTTGCCTGACCTTCAGTTACCATAATAAATTATTTCTCATTACACTCTTTTCATGATTTTCTGTGGAACCAACTTCAGGCAAACCACCTATCTATTCCCAATATGCTTCATGAGACCACTTCTGAACACTGGCATGACAGTAGCATCTTCCCAGGCCTTTGGAATTTCCCAGCATTGTGGTATTTGGTAAAAATCAGCAGAAATGATTCTTGGGGATCGTTGTCTAATTCTTTCAATATTCTTGGATGAAAGTTAGCACACTAGTTTTTCAAGGCATGCTGCAAAGCTCATTAAGTTTGGCTTATTTATTCCTGATAATTTTTAAAGCCTTCCTTGAGGGTTTTTTCTACTATTGCCGTGTTTCTATTCTCAGTCTTGGGATAGGGGAAAATTAATCCCCTTGTTGACACTACAGTACCTATCAGGTATCTACCAGGGCTTACTCTTCTCTGCTTCAGGGATTTTGTTTTCCATTACCTTAAATTATTTGAGGGAAGCTGCCCAGTATTTTATTGAACTTTGGATGGACTTCGGGTAGTGATTTTAGTCTGGATGGGTAAACACTGCTTTCCCTGAACAGATGAGGATGGACATACTATCTGTCTCTATAGTTCAGCATTTAGTTATTGATTTGAGAACAGGAATGAACTAGTTTGTTTATACAGCTTACATAACCAAATGCCTGGCTCATATTGTTTGAACAACTTTGAATTTAAATTTTTAGAAGTTATTTCTTTTATTTCCAGCATTTCTGACATTATTTTAGAAACATCTCATTAAGTACATTCAGGCTGAAACATGTTTAGTGACACGGTTTAGTGGTGGACTTGCCAGTGTTAGCTTAACGGTTAGACTCAATCTTAAAGGTCTTTTCCAATCTGAACGATATTATGATTCTTTAATGAAAAAATAAACAAAAGTACACAGCATTAGTACACACTACTGTTTACAGCTACGTTATTTTAGAACTAGATTTTACTTACGCTGCTTCATAAAATCTTGCAAATTAATGGAGGCTGGAAAAGTTAATGGGGAAGTGTTACTACATGCTTCCCTCAGTACCTGTACTTGCCACTGTGGGAGTCAAGATACTAAGATCCTTTTGGCTTAAGCATAGGCTAAATTTTTATACTACTTTATATTTCTTTCTAAAAGATGTAAAATAAATGAGCAGAGAAAAGCACATAGCCTCCATCCTTTCAAATGGCAGAAATTTATAAAACACCTTTCAACACAATTCAGCCCAGCTGGTGATCTCTGCTCTCTGTTGGAATAGCTGCAGTGATGCAAGTCAGGTTCATGGCCTATGGCTGGATTTAAGAAAAGGTGTGTCTGGGCTCTCCTTTGAGTGTTCCCCATCTGTTTACCTCTTCCGTGTATTCTGAGCTCTCCTGTAGTATCACAGATCTGAGAAATGGTGGTGTCACCAAGGTAGGAGAGCATTTCCAAAGACAACACAAATAATGAGACACCAACAGAAAGCTCTGAAAATGATCAGAAATATTTTGTTTTGTTTTGGTTTCTTTTCCTTTGATTGTTGCTGGTGTCTGAAAAGAAGAACTTTGCTCCTCAGAAAGAAGTAAATAAACATGAAGCTGTAACACAGCACAGTCAAGTATTTCCTTTACACTTCCACTTCAGTAACTTCTCTTCACCAACTCAAAACTATTTTGTGCATGGATGTTTTCTGCTTCAGGACAAGCCTTGCCAGGTATCAAGTATCTCCTCATTATCTGCTGGGATAGAGGTGAACTTGGAACACTAAAAGGCCTTCTCTCTACAGCTAACAAACTGTGGCATTTAATAAAGAAAGCACCTCTCCACTAACTGCAGAAAGAAGCTGTGGCAAATCTAACTCAGCTACTCGTCTGCAGCAGATGGTGACAGTACAATATGGGTAGTGGCTGCTTTTCTTCTTTGCTTGAGCAAGATCTGGTCTAGCAAATGCTGAACAAGCACCTGTAATGTGTATTTCAAAATCGAGTAATATCAAACCTATAGGAAGGGCATGAAAGGAACACAATAGTCTCCTTGGGAAAAAGCATACGTCTACATTAATTAATATTCATGCCATGTTCTAACAGGATTAGCACAATGGAATTTTCTGGAACAAGTTACTGATACATCTTGCAAGGTGCTGAAATGCAGAATAGACGGCACTCCTGACATTGGCATGGCTCAACATATGACAGGAATATGCAGTGTGAAAGGAGTCAAGCTCCACCATCAAGAAGTGAAAAACTAGTGAAATATGTTGTAATTCTATTTCAGAACAGATACAGTGAAGTAGAACTGCATCACACTGAAATTTATGATAAACATATTGGACTCTTTATCATTATGTCAGTAAACTATAATAGCAATACCAAACTGACTCCATGTTTTCTAGACTAGCTGCAGTGCATGCCCTTTCATACAGAGTAGGTTCTACATCACTGCATCAGTTGTGTTGCATTATATTTAATCATGCACTGCAATATCCTATACAGAATGTAACTGTGAGTGCAATCTGAAATCATCCTTCAACTGTGCAAAGATACCGAGGGATTTCTACAAAAATAATTCTGCGAACTACCACCTTGCCTTGATGTTCCTTTGACTCTGCATTTTACTTCTGTTCACTAACTGGTTTGCTCATTTTATTTAAGGAATGAGAGCAAAGACTGCACATGCTAAAAGAATGCTATCATGAACTTGTTTATATATATGTGTGTATGATTAAAGATGAGTAGGTTAACATCAATCATGTCACAATTTAGTTAGTTTTATATTTGCCTGTTTTCTTGGAAAACAGACATTTCATTCCTCATTTGCTACATAATATACTATAACTTACAAATTCTCCAGACAGAACATTGAAAAGGAATTATATAGAAAAACCTAGAGACTAGTGAGAAAAAAATCTTTGCTTTTACGAATAGAAATTGAAAGTACAGAAGGCCTGAGATAGTGAAAAACCTCAACAGCTGGGACAATTCTGCCACTATGTGGTACCAACCTTCCTGAATTTCGTGCTAAAACACTAGAAAATGTGCCATGTAGAAAATTCCCTTAAAATTCATGTTTTCGTGGACTGTGGCTTTTATACCTTGGGTACTGACAAAAGAATTCTCTTTGGTAATTTGAAACTTCTTTTTTAAAAGCCTGATCTGCCTCTCCAACTGCCATAATTGTTCTGAATAACTGATAAAGATCCGTGGTGAAATCTTAGTCTCATTAATGCCTGTGGAAAAATTTGTGCTGACACAAGGAGAAAGAGAAGTCTCATTTGCATCCTACCTCAGTATCATATTTGCTGGTAATTTACTCTTCTTGGAGTTGTACCAATAGCACTAGTACCGATTTCTAATAAAGGAAATGACTGTTTGTGGAGAAACAACGTGGAAATATAACAGGAAAACATAAATTTCCAAATCTTTTTTGTAAAACAACTCCTTCTGGATAGAAAAAATTGCTTCTGTTCAAGGATGAATTATCAGTCTTGAGTCTTTTGCTTCAATTTTGTTTTCTGTCAAACTTAATCAAAGGTAAACAAGCACACGACCACACATATGTTTAGTTCAACTATATAAATATACAGCCAATATATAATTTATGTTTCTACAACCATAACTTTCTTCAGCTTACGCTTACATCTATAAATAGGTAAGACAAATAACATAAATAGGTAAAAATGTTCTTGCTTCTTACATCAAAAAAGCTTTGACAATATGGATACTCACAAGCACTT
Organism: Buceros rhinoceros silvestris; assembly: GCF_000710305.1. Taxonomy (NCBI): domain Eukaryota; kingdom Metazoa; phylum Chordata; class Aves; order Bucerotiformes; family Bucerotidae; genus Buceros; species Buceros rhinoceros. Next base: position 73,829 of record NW_010420205.1, read on the forward strand.
ACCCCAAATCAACTAAAACTTCGAGATACAAGTTTGATTCAATATTTACTAGTGATTATTCTTGGGCCAATGCAGTAGACTTGTATGAATTAATGAGTGATTAAGTACTGTGTTAATTAATGGATGATATCAACATATATTTTTCAAAATATTTTTGAGGAAATACTTTGTTAGACTAGGAATTTAAATGTTGTTCTGTATTTTAATTATCTTTTTATATTTCAATCTGTCATGTCAATTAAAACTGCAATGATTATAGTAATATAAAAAGAAATGTGGGTCAAATGATATATTAAAAAATGTGATGCTCAGAGAGATCAAAGAAGAAAATGTAAAGATATTTTTCTTTAAAAAAGGGGATTGTGCAAGTTGTAATTTTTGCTGTATATTGTATTTATTACTACTTACAGTTTACTTGAAAATTCAAACACAACACAGTCTGCTTTTGCTTTAGGGCCTAATTGCCTTTTAAAATGCATATGCCAAATTCTCATAGGGTGTAAACTGGAATAACTCCAACTGACCTCAAGCAGTTGGAATGAAATCAGTGTGTATTTGATCTTGAGCTGGCTTTGATAAAACAGATCACAGATTTTTGTCAGTTAAGTATATGGTCTAAAATGTACTATTTCTTTATTTATAAAAGGCAGATACTCTTTCTGCACCTGGCATGAGTGTGATCCAATAACTGTTAAAGACAACTGATCTCTCCCTTTGTGAAGCTGTCCACGGCCAGTGCTGAGAACAAGCTGTTCTGCTCTCAGCGCTGAAGAAGGCAGAGCCCTTCTACAGGGCTCCAACAGGGCCCTTCTGCTAAACAGGCAGCCAGGTACGTGCCTTCTGACTGCAGCAAGGCCAGCTGTTAGGAGGTACTCCAACATCAGCCTGGAAACTCCACTCTGACTGCCAGCAGTGGATCCCCAGTATATAACCAGTGAGAGACCTAACTTCTCTGTTTGAAGAATGCTGTAACCAAATTGCTACTCCCAGAACGTTCCTAAATTTGTTAAAACTCCTTTCTCAGTGTTTCAGTGTTACAGCAAGATGGAACAACAAATGGAGGATCATATAGATCACATTTCATAGGCTGGATCTTCCAAGTGGTAGCATCAGTATCATCCCAGTAGTGCCGTATCATCAGTAAATGTAAGAACTAATAATAATAATCATTAATAACTGGAACTGGCTGAAGTCTGCTGCAGTACAACACACTATGATCAAACTATCAGTGATGAAAAATGTGGTAGCTGTTTTGTCATTCCTGTGTGATAAGCAAAACACACAAATTGTGTAAATCCAAATTTTGAGGCTACTACCATTTTCTGAGTGGTACAATGACGGAACACCAAAGAATCACTGGAGAAATTATTGCTACTCCTGTTTGGAAATTAAAAAAAAAACCCCAAACCAAACAAATCAGAGAGAAGAAGTTGGTTTTACTGTTTGTGATCCTATTAGATTTAAACATGGTACTGGCTGAATTCATTACCCCTAATCCTAAGCAAGTGGAAAATTGAACAGTGGAGGTATCAGCAGTGTTACTGCACTGAGCTCAGGCAGTCTACAAACAGGCTGAACTGCCACTGATAAAATAAGGAAATTATTTCTATGTACTTGATACTGCAGTACACACAGAATGCGTAGGACTTAAGTTAAAATCAACACACACTCAGTAAGAGCAACGAAGGGCATTGACAAGGTTTATTGGATATCAACCTAGAACATTTACTGTTTCCTATTGCATGCATATCTTAATTTTTTCACTTTTATCTTCTTCCTTCCTCACCTTCTCCCTTTCTGCCCTTTTACACCACAGATGCACAGCAGTTCCAGTGTCAAGGTTGCTTGGTGCAATTTGCATTAGCATCTCCAGAATAACTGTCAGCACACTCTATTCAACAAGCAATGCAAGGAGCTCTGATTTAGTAAGGCATTTGCTCTGTTGTTTCTCTTTTTTTGTTCCTCATCTTGTCATTCTTGGTAAGACAGCAAAAAGGGCAGTTTGGAGAGTACCAGGCTGACACATCCACATGGGAGAGCTCTTTGTTGCTACTCACTTCGGTGGCCTCAAAGGGACAGCCACAAAGGCAGTGACAGCTCCAGAAGATCAGGGCCCTTCTTTTGTGAATGTAAAGGTTACCAGTTGTCTCACACAGTAGGAATCATTGCATTTGGGTTTGTTCTTTTCTAGTAAATCAAACTAACTGCGTACGCAAAGATGAGGGAAGAAAACCACCGTAATTGCTTCCAGCTGATTAACTCATAGATAAACATCTTCCCACTGTTTTTACCAACTGGTTAATTTCAAGATGACTGGTGCACTTCCCTCTGTCAGGACTTTGAGTGCCTCTCCGGCTGTAATAAAGCAAAACGGGGGAGCCACAGCCCTGAGTTGTCAACAAAGTCCGTCTTAATGACAACAGAACTTAAAAAGTGCCGTGGGCCACTTGTGTCGCTGGTGACAGGTACCTCTCTCTCACTGACAAACACCATGTATCGAACACAGTGCCATAGTCTGAACAGATCATCTCTACATATATACAGGTATGAAGTGAAGAAACCAATTCACAATTTACGTGAAGAAACAGAATTCACAACTTATGCGTTAGATTGTGTGCAGCTTTGAAATTACCTATGGCATCCTAAGTCACTTAGCAATGAAAGTTCTTGATGCGAGCTGACAGAGGTAGCACAAAACAACTTCCACCAGGAAAAGCTCCACTAAAATCAGTTGTTGAAGATCCATAAAACTGCTATTTAAGTGACAGTTTGAAACCACTACATGATACTCCTTCTTTACTTTTGTCGTGCATGTCAGTTGAAGTATTTTTATTTTTTTGCCTTGGAGGGTTTTAAATCTATGCAGTTTAACATTTGAAAAAGATTTCAGTATGTAAGCAACCTGTCCAAAGATTGATGAAGTAAATTCAAGACTGTCCCACTTTTTCCAAAAAGGTCTGGGCTATGGCTGCAGCACTTCCATATTACCTACTAGCTTACATCACATAATAGTAAAAAGTACAGAATCAGTGCTAGCCACAATATGACTGTACCAGCACAAAAATAAAGACTGTACAAGACCCAGGAGCTAATGTTCTCAGTTTTTAAAGGCGTAAATGACCAGAGCGCTCGATCCCACCACTCAAAGTCAGTGGGGAAAAGAACACATAATTCCCATTAACAGCTCTGAAAACCTTTTTGTAGGAAGAAATTGTGAATAGAGAGGGAAGGGAAGACAATAAATAAGAACAGATGGTAACAGATTGTGCCTGGTAAATTAGGACTTCATTTTCACATATACAGTGGCCTCTTGACCACTTCTGCAGTGTAAAGAGATTTCCACACAAATCATGGTAAGATTCACATAATACATTTTGGTTTTTGTATCTGTAATTAAGCACTTCAGTATTGTAGCAAAATGCACTTCTAAAGGCACTTCTGCCTGAGTGACCACTGTAGTAATACCATGATCAATCTGAAAAAAACTTCATACATATATTTACTTCCCTTCAAGGTTATTTTAAGAAATAACAAGGGCATCAGTAAACTTTTTTGCACCTCTATGTAGGTTGCAATAAATTTAAGGTGGCTTCGTTGCTTGATTTTGTGAAGTGGCATTTATTTGGAACTGTCTTACTGTGTAGGTAAAATATATGTAATAAAACAGTCTTTTGTTGCTCTCTTACTAAAACACCTATTTTAAGTTGCTGAAAAATAGCAATGTACTAAAAATCACTTGAAGTTTTGCTTATCTGTGGAATGATCCTGTGTTCGAAATTAAAATAAAAGCCTTATGTATCTGCATGCATGTGTGTGTGCATATATTTATGCATATGCATATGTATTTATGTGTGGAGATCTATCTACTTGGTAATATCTGTAGTTAAGTCTGATTCAAATAGTTCTAAATTATTATTGGCTTTCTTCCTCACTCTTTGTAAAGACTAATTTATAAAATAAAACAGTTTCAGGCACTGCTTTGAAGTGTTACTAATCACAGAATGACATGTCTACACTCAGATGTAGCTGTCCTTTAAACTCTTAAACCCCATTCTAGGTAATTTTTACACATTTAAAAAAACCCTGTTTTTTCATGCATTACTCTAACTTACCACTCTATTGACACTGGCATTCTATACATATTGTAGAATAAAACGCATCTAGGAACACTCCACATGAGACTGAGTCTTGGATTCAGTCATACTGATAAACATCTACAGATATTTTGAACTTATAATGAAGAAATTGACTTAATGATGTTGTACAAGTTCATGCAGAGCAACTTGCTGATAATCAAGCAGCCAAAATAAACTTCTTTCTTGGTGGGAGTTCTATCATATGCACTTTAAGAGAAAATTAGGCCTGAAAGGCCCTTTGTTTTCATGAATAAAAGATCTTGGTCAAATCTAAACTTTTTGGGAGCTAGAAACAGTTCGGTTTTCCAGTGTTTTCCAAAATTTTTAGAGGAACATGCACCTCCAAAATACAGCATAGTTTCAACATGTACTTTGGTGGTCAAAGTCCTTGGTTAAGGATAAATACTAGGCATGATCATGAGGACTGCAAGAATGCTGCTTGCAGAGGAGTCTAACTTTGGCTGGAAGAGTGGATCAGATTCAGCCTAAAGGTCAGAATTGGCTGAAGAGACTTGGCTTATATATCCTTGCTCCAGAATCAAAAAAATTGGTTTAACTGTCTTGATAAAATCTCAGTTTTTCTGGGTAATGACTTGTCAATGTTGCCAAATCATGCATTTAGAACATAACATCTAAGCCAGAAGTCAGTGGATCAATCGTTAGCTTTTATCAGATTTTTGAAACAGACCTCTAATAAAGGGATTGGTAACACTTTTTTCAACACTAAAAAATGCATTTTAAGCTTCTGCTGTTGTTCTATTTCAAAGAAAAGATAGACACTTCTAAGATCCACCTTAATTTCATGGAAACATTGCTTTGGTATCAAGAACTTGTAAAATCTTATTTTTACAACGTCTGCATTATGAGCCAAGGCATATTTTGCAACAGTCCCTTTTAATGAAGCCACATAAACAAAACATAGAATTCCCAGGTAAGCTGGGAATAAAAGTCATGCCACCACTCTGGTATGGGCAAAAGAATTTTCATATGTACAATCACTGCTCAGAATGAACACAGAGGAGCATGGGAACTACAATGGCTGTTACCCCCTACTTCAAGATTGAATATCCAGTTCCCTTTCCATTGTCTATACTTTTTTCTATGTAATACTAGGCTGAATTGTATTACGTGCCTCTGAACACTGAAGAATCTCTCAGCACAATGGGTTTGAATTTGCATTAAGAAGAAGTAATCAGTTGCTTCACCTCTTCAAAGGCTTCAGTTCTTTATGCTTATTTGAAAACTGAATACAAACCGGAAGGGCTTCACAAAATAGCATCACAATTAATGAGAAATTGAAATGACTGGCTTGTGTGAAACCCACAGAGGAGCTGACTGGGTATATGTAAAATAAAACATAGTAAAGAAATATTTTTCTGGTACTATCAGCAATGAAGGACTGTAATTAATTTGGAAAGGGGGGTTATAAAGATAATGGTTTAGCAAAGGGAGGCCCAACACAAGAATAAGGCAAAAACACTTCCAAAAGTCGTGATCAGGAACATGAAGTAGACTGCTGAACAGTTTCTTAAGGAGGGACATTTCTCACTACCAGGGTCATCTAACTTTGGTCAGTAAAATGAAAGACTGAAGGTAACTTGGCTTCCTTCCAGGAAAAGCCTATATTTTTGGTTTTCTTCTTTTCTTTAATAGTTGGAGAGAAATCTTTGGGTTGTAAGCTTTTAGTAGGGTTATTGCAGTTGACAGGAATCTGGACAAGCAAACATGAACATGATGCAAAAATCCACAAGTAGGGTCTTTGGTGGCATGATTCACTTCATGAAGCTAAACATGCAGCTAGATGTGCTATAAGAAACAGGAAGCTTTCACTTTTAAAAGCTTATAAACCATATTTCAGAAGAGGCTGGATGCCTAGTCAATTCTTTAAATCAACTTTCAGAAATACTCATAACTTTAATAAACAGAAGCCAGTATTGAGTTCATTCACTTGATACTGCTAACAGTTGGAGCGTGACACCTCTCCTTGTTATGTCCATATCTGTATGTTATTTGAAAGTTGCACCAACAAGCAACACAGATAATGATAACCCAAGAAAAGAAGTAAAGGAAGAGAGAGAATTAAAATAATGCACTCCAAATACAAATACTGCCAGTAATTAAAATGAGACAGGAAAATCTGCTTGCAAATAGCGTATTGTTCAAAGCTAGCATTACAAAATGGTGTCCTTTCTGGTTTGGGGGGTTTTTTGTTTGTTTTTTTTTTTCCCCCAGAGATGTCACCCGGAAAGACCAGGTGACAAAATTCAAGTAAGTCTTAGCAAGGACACCAAAAGTTTGGTGTCAGTGCAATACCCACCTAAATTGCAGAGGATTTACACATTTCATAGCTTAAAATAGACCATGTCTTTGCAAGAAGCGCAGCACCATGACTTTGCATATCTTCCGTGGGTTTTATGATGTGTTAGCAGCTAAACGTGCTATAAAAACTGAGGTTTTCACTTTTAAAAGCTTATAAACCACATTTCATAAGAGACTGGATGCCTATGCAATTCTTTTAATCAACTTTTAGAGTTACTCATGCAAATGAAGATGCCAGCTTTTTCCCACAAGATCTATGGTGCATCAGTTACAGAGTCTCCACCACTTCTCAGGAACCAAAATTTACTTTCAAGCCTGGGCCTTTATAACTAGGGTCACTGCCAAATCCAGGTCTCATGAATCACAATACTTTTCACTTTTGGTTAGTCACCATCACTTCAAACCAACATTCCTCTTTTGATGTTGTGCTTGATTAGCTAGTTTTCGCAGTGTACTTTTTCCCTTTAGTGAACGTCCTAGATAGCATAACTAAGCTTTTTGCAGGAATCTGCATTTTATAGTCAGCCTTCAGAGGATGCTAAATTTAAGAGTAAGGAAACAGTAATTAAAAGTGATTAGTGCAAGAAGCCTCGATACTATGAAATGTGGACTCAATTGTCCTTGACACAGGCAGAACGAGGCAGCAGGTTTTGGTTTTGATTATAGCTTTACTTGCGATTTTAATAAACATGAGCCAGTATTCAAACTTTTAATATCCTGCTGCTTAACTATTTCCAAAAAGCAATCCAGCTCTTTTAAACAGCCCTTGTTTAAAAATTTTAATTTGTTTGGCTCTGTCTCTGCTTAGAGAAGTTGTAGCCTCACGGTAACTCTTTTATAAGTTCATTTCCAGAATCACAAGCAATTGGGTTTTTTTCAGCTAAGTGTTTCCGCATGTGCCAAAAGTGTCAGGCTGACAGCTTTCCTGCACCGTTTTATCTGGTTCCCACAGCAAGTATGAGAGACAAACACAGGAATGTGTCTAGTGCTGACTATGCCCATCAAGGATACAATGATACTTACAGCTCTTCCAGGAAGCGGAGATTGTGCACGGGGTTTGAGGGCAGCTTAGTAATGTTGTTCATACTGAGATCACTGTAGGGGAAAAGAGACAGAGACTTAATATGGCATGCCACAACTGTGGTATCCAGCTGTTCATTCCACACATTTTTAAGTACTACTTTAACAAAAATTAGTCCCTCTGCCAGAACTGATGAATCATTACCTAGTTAGCACATTAAACGTTCTTCTTTCATACGAACACAGCTTTGTCAAACCAAATACAGGCTGTAGCATGTTCCTGGTTTCCAAAGATTTTGGAATGTTTTATCGCGCTCTATAAATCAGCTGGAACACTAAACAACCCTTTCGGTCTATGTAATTTAAATAAACCGCCGTACTGTATTAAAATTTACTTGGAGTAGTAAAGGAAAACTACTACGATATTTGTTGTTGTAGTGCTGTAGCACACTTGGTTTACTGAAGTAGACAGGGAAAGGTGTACAAATATACACTATCTGCATCATTCTTTGTATTTCGTGAATATGAAAACATTTTTATTTTGCTGTACAACCTGCTGCATGGTCACACTGATTTGCCTTGCCTTACATTAGGCACCTCAGGTGTCCCCAAAGTCCAACTTATCTTGAGTCAAAGAAACAATATATTTTTAAATAATAAACGTTCCTTTTTTAGAGTGCTCTTTTTTTTGCAGGTTCTCAAATTGCATTAAGTAAGAGAAATGAACCATAAAACAAGGGTGTAATGTGATCCTGCTCTGTAGCACACTTCCTGGTGGGGTTCCATGGTAGTTCCTGGCACAGGAAACAACCAACCATATCAGCTCTGTCAGAGCTCATTCAAGCTACATTTCAGACTAAATTTCATATAATACCTTTTTATTCTTAACATGCTTTTTCATTGTTTTCCCCATGCCCCATATATCTATATCTGTATCATTATGATTGCTTTGCATTAAGGATAAAAACTGTAAACAGACTGCCTGTGTGGAAGATACAACTATTTCAAAATTCCCGTAGACTGTTAAAAGTATCAACCGTTATGTGCCAATTTAAAACTCCCCACTATTTAAACATATATTTATATATCTGTAGCAGTGCTTATAGTTTCCAGCTACTTTGTGTAGTATTTAGATAACTTTATTTCTTCCAGCTGTTGAGACCTTACAAGGTAAATAAGTTATCTGTACTTTGGTGGGTAGATGCCCTATTCCTATTCCATTTAGTTCTTATTACTTACAGTCTGTTTCACATTGTAGAATATATGCTTTTAGTCAGCAAAGTTAATTTTCATGTTTGATCTTTTGCTGGATTTTAAAATGTATAATTTAAAAACGTATTTCATATAGAGATTTTGAAATAAAGGAAATGTGTTAATACTTTACAACAATTATCAAATCACAGTTGGGTAAGGTCTTTGCATTCGCTTCAAAATTAAGGTATAATTTGAGAACTGTGTACTTATGAAATTCATTCTTTCCTGTAATACTTTGTCACCTAATTTTTTCATACCATTTAGCAGGTTATTACCCTTTCACTTTGATAAAGGCTCAAAGGATTTATTCTGGCAAAGGAACAACAACATGGATTTACTTGGCAAAAGAAAAATTCACCCAGGTAGTGAATCATATATTACTGAATATTAAGACACACCCAGTATTTTCACAATATAATTCTGATTGTGAGATTTTCAACACGTCTTAACGGGTTTTTGTAAACATATCAAATCACATTTTAGTCTTAAGGAGCCAGCCGTGGTGGAAGCTGGGCCTGATGCCATCTTCAGACAGACATGTGTTTAGGGCGTTCTACAAAATCAGCATTAACCAGTGCTCTGAATGACCAGGGAAACTTGAAGCTTGTTTTTCTAGCATATTAATTTATATTAGTAGAAGACAGTGCTTGTAGTAGGCAGTCTACTTGCATTACCCACAGGACCCCGTGATGACACCAATCACAAGCAAGATATAGATCAGACCCCAATATCTTAAGAGGATCAGAATAAGAACAGGTGATTTTCATTATGTGCTTTGAGGCACAATAAGAGCATCAACAACACACACACTTCTCTTAAAAACATCTTTAGACCCTGGAGGTGGATCTACCAACAGTGAACTCCAATGCCCTAGTCTCCTCTTCGGACTCTATTTGTGGTAAAGTATGAACTCCACACTGTATGATGGAGGAGAACCATTTATTTCTCAAGGTCAACACTGCAGCAATTGCTAGCTGTTTTTAAACCTACCAGTTAAATAACCTCATTCTGTTATATGGGTTCCTTATTTCACAGATTATTCTTTTCTTGGAATATAAAGTACAAAGATCTTTTTGTGCAACAGAACTACTAAACATTACTTACACATGTTTCATAGAATCATAGAATCATTTAGGTTGGAAAAGACCCTTAAGATCACCCAGCTGAACCATTAACACTACCAAGTCCACCACTAACCATGGCCCTAAATGCTACACCTACATGTCTTTTAAATACCACCAGGGACGGTGGAGGTAACAGAAATTATTTCCAAACTTGTTCAATAACATCTTTCCAAACTAATTTTTAACACAGTAGTAACTAACACACAGGCCATTCCAGTCTATGTCACCAATGTGTTACTGCTGTAGCTGTAAGAGTTTAAGAATATCAGGGAGTCTACTGTAAGGAGAGAAGTACCTGTGATACTGCTGAAAAAACTGAAAAACTTTCAGACACAGGAATCAAAAATCTCTACTTCTTCCAACTGTATCATTTGGCTAAATAGGCAACATTATTTCTCCCTAAAAACTCACATCACTTACACTGCAAAGCAGTAGCTTGTCTGTGCTTACCGTTTTTAGATTCAGAATACTCTTTTGGGTCAGAATCACCACAGATGCATTTCACCCAATTTTGTTTCACCGAACTACCTAAGGGACTTATGAGGAAGTCCCATGACCCAGAACTACTTCTGAGAGGATGTGCAGAGGAGTTAATGCAACACAAGCAGTCACTGGGGCTCATGTGAGCAATACTGAGAAGTTTGGGATGCTGAGCAGAAATGCCTCACAGTGCTCCAGAGACAAAAAAAAGGAGGTCTTGGCAAACATGCCAGCCTCTGGACCATATTGCTGAGAAGACATAGCTAGGATAAGATTTATGGCCATCAGCTAGACCAAGCACAACTAACAGCCAGAAAGAGATAGTTCATAAATTTTGTGCTTGCATATTATTACTATGAAAAATAGTAACAATTGTAGTGGGTAAGTCTTGTGGCCTGCACCTGCAATGATTTCTTTCCAAAAAGTGCATCAAACGATATTTCTGATTGCTTCTTTCAGTGCTAGCCTGTCAAAAGTAGCAATTTGCTCTCTAGAAAAAAGAAGGGGGTGAAAGATGGCTTGCATATCAGGATTTGTATTGTAATGATGAAAAATATTAAAATCAAGGTACAAGCAAACCAGTTAAAACTGCAAACATTTCTTGTCAAACTTGGTAGACTCATAAGTTACAGTGATGAAAAACAATTATTAGAATAATGAAAATCTTTAAATAAGAACTGCTCTTACATCCCACCACCAAAGCACATGCAAACCCCACCAATGCCAGTGGGAATGGCATTGTAAGAGTCCACTCTGAGCTTTAAAATGCTCCTAATGTAAACAGCTATAATACCAGACCTACCTTTATGAAAACTACCTGTGCCATGAGCTGATGTGCTGTACAGGAAAGGCTATTTTGAACAGTCAAATGAACACATCGTCTGTTCTTCCATCAGCATTCCTGTAGCCTGTTTCCAATTGCTGACTATAAAAGTAATGAACCAGCAACTGAAACCTTTATCTTTTCAAAAGATAAGAAGTTTTACCTCAATGACTGCACTGGCAACACGGCTTACTATAAGGATATCTTAATTATACTCTGTACCAGTCAATCCCCATTCTGTGTCACCATAGACAAAATGAATGCTCTCTGTGATGAAATCCTTGAAGAAGAGACAATGCTGCGAAATACACCATGCATATATCTGTTTTTTCTTGGTGACTATATGGGCAAATTCTGAGCATTTACAAAACAGGGTCCAAGAAAGCAAATACAACAGGTCTTTTTTACCACCCAGTTCTGTAGTCCATGTATATACACGCTGAAAAAATATCCAGTTACCATCTTAAAAGTGAGTAGTTCACAATAAATTCCCCAAAGCCAGTAAAACCAGTTAAGTGAACTAATCCTTAACATATAATAGCTGAGTCTGGAGGCCAAGTTACTAACCTGTTATTAGCTGTTATTACAAGAGATGTTTTAGTGACTATTCGGCTTGAAAGAACAGTTTTCCACATTATATTTATGTCTTCAAAGAGAGAACAGAAATCTGTCTTGGGATATATGCAAGGCTTCTATTGGCTTTCACTAACCTGTTAATCTGCTATTAGGCTAAATTTCTATTATACTGAATGGTACAAACTTGTCTACCCATTGCAGGACTAATACAACAATCCAATATTAAAGACAAAGAATTTTGTAGCCTAGCCTTTTTTTTTTTTAATAGTTGCGACCTGTTTGGTTTTTAGAAAATGATCAAGACTTATTATTAGTATTATTAATAATTTTTCCTCTAGGCCTGCTTTAACCCAATAAGATGTGTTAATGATTATTTTTATAGAAGTCTTTGAAAGATAATAATAAAAATACTCACATGAAAATACATAAAAATACTGACAGTAGACTGAAGGTACTCCCTGAGTTCTCACCAGCTGAAAACAGTTCCTAAACTAAGACAATTTCCTTAACCCATTTGCAGCAATCCTATATGTAGTAAAAAATAATACAAAGGGATGAGAATTATATGGCTCTTCCCTTGCCGTGTCTTTCTTTTTAACACTCTTGTTTCTACTGTTGGCAGAATACTTTATGAGCTCCACTGTGTGATGGAAGAATATGCTAGCTACACGTCATCTACTAATGCAAATGTTTCTCTACGGATATTAAAAATAACTTCATCTGCCACAACTACTAAAAGCAGATAAATCTATTTGGCAACACTGTAGTAGTAGTAGTAGTAGTAGTAGTAGTTCCTATTTCTTACAAATAAATTTCCATAGCATGTTTTCAATTAAGGGTCTCAATAAATAGAGTAATAGTTACCATCACTTTACAGAAGGGAAACTAAGACACCTAATGGCGAAGTGACATTCTCACAGTCAAGCAGCAGGATATATGGAGGAACCAAACACTGATGATGATTGTACAGTGCCCTTTTCATTAGATCACACTGTCCACCTCATGGCATTTACACCGTTTTTCCAAATGGTGACAGCATAAGCTGTCAATAGCCTCACGAAACAATGACCATATTTTCATAATGGTCCTAGCTAACATGATCTTCCAAAATCAACAGGAAAATTGGTAGCCATGTATTTGCATGTTTAATACACCCATGAGTATGGTGTATGAGTATGCATAAATACGCACTGCAAGCGCTTCCTGACAATTAAATCATAGCATTTCTTCTCACAACTACATTCAAACTTCATCTGTGGTTCTTTGAAAGACTCTGTAGTAAAGTACAATTAAGATGTGAACTTCCACTAAATGATTCACATTTGAAGCAGTACATCTTTGTATTTAGAAAAATCTTCTGGGAAAAAAGTAATAGATTTGCAGGAAGAACAAGTAAAAAGACAGAGTTACAATAGACATTACTCAGAGTAAGCAATCTCTCTCAAGGTATTCACAATAAATAATACGTGGCAACAGAATGGATATTTCTGCACTTCTGCACACTGATAATGACAAATACTAAAATTAAGTATTTAAAAATTCATTAGCCCATGTAATATTATTTGCAACAGTAAATTATCAGCAGCTATCCCATTGATATTTCCCATTTTATACTTTAACAAATTAACACAGAAGAGATGCAAGGCTAAAACAGGACTGCTTGTTAACTCATTTTTTACAGAAAATTTCTGTTACTTGACATTGAAGTTCATCTAGAGACATCTTTGCATTAAAACACACTCTGCAAAAAACAAATGACATCGTGTGGTTGCATGAGAATAGACCCTGCTGTGAGAGTATGTGTGCCTGTGCACCTCACAAAGACCTCTGTGCCAGTAAATGGACAGTACTCCCACTATCCCCTTTGCACTGTCCTTCCCTTCCTTGGCATGCCAGTGGTGCTTGTTCCACCATTTTGCTTTCAGCCCATAAAACTGTGATTGTTAATAGAAATCTATGGGAAGGATTAGGAGCCTTGCATTCTGGGAAGCCTCAGTGGTAATCCAGCAAGGTCAGGAGAGCTCTGTCTACACCTCTTCTCTCCTGTTATGTATTGGCTCATAACCTATGGAGTAAATATTAAACATTAGATCCTGGCAAACCAGGCTGATGGGCCACAACTGGATTCAGCACAAAATAACAAAATGCTTTAGCCAAAATTCTGCATTTCCAACACCTGTCAGTGGGTTCCTGTAATGCCACAGAAAGCAAAATTTGGCTTATTACTGCAGAAGCTCTGTAACACAGTCATTTTAAACAGCATGCATTATTCCTGAACATATTAGGCAATGCTGTCATATAAACAGCCATCAAAGACTTACTTAAATCTAGACTGCAGAACATTTGTAAAGCAAACAGTATGTGCATGGTTAATCTTTTCAGGAAACAATTTTGCCATTCAGTTTATCCAAGACTCCAGCAGAGGGAGCAGGGCAGAGCAAACAATTAGGGTCAAGAAGAAAGTAAAGATCAAAGATCAGACCAAACACACACAGTGCTGAATTAATCTGACAAGTACCTGACATTTCATTCTAGGTACAAATATTCCGGCTTTCTGCTTTTTTTGGATATCAAATTCATGATGCACCCTAGATGAAATTATCCATTTACTTTCAAAGCTGATTCATGGCTGTTAATTTGGTGCTGAAGACTCAGTTTGCTAAGTAATAATTATCTAGGTAAGTCACAAAAACATTCCAACATGTCAATCATTTACTGTACTTAACTCAGGCATTTTAAAGCTTAAATATCTACAAGAAAACTTTCTAACACAGAACCCAGCAGGAGCAATTAAGAGGACTGAATGGAATTCCTCTTCCTCCCATGCCCACAGATTGTATTACTATTATTTCACTGTGTGAGTTATCACTTGTTTGTGCTGCACTAATGCAAATAGATTATATGAGTATTGCATACATGATTCATCTTGTTCAAACACTGAAATAATACACAACAGGAGAATATACCAGGTTTTATTGTAATTTATGAAGACAACTCCTAGAATGTTTGTTCTGCTTTTCATCATCACCCGTTTGTTTATCAGGCATTGTTTATCTTACTTTTAATGAAGAGCAGTACAATCAAATTGAGAAAAGATATTTATTAGAAGTGACCAAGTCTGGGGAAAAAAACCCCTTGGTCTCTCTTAGTTCCAGAATACTTTCCGCAACTCTAGAAGTTGCTTGTTTTTACAACTATTTGTTACAAAAATGACAAAAATATAGAAAAATATCTTTTCTTTCTGAATGAATGGACATTCATCCACTTTAGAAACTGAGGGTCCAACTTCCTCCTAATTCTAGGTCTATAATTTCATCTGTCTGAATTCAAAGAAGTTGTTCTTAAATTATGGTTATTTATATGAGAGGAGAGCATCCACAAAAAGCACAGAATAGTTTGCTTATTAGCGTACTACATCTTGACTACAGCAGAAACTAATTCAAAATATATCTGAGTGTAGACAAAGATTCAAAAGAAAACCCTGAAGTTATACATTACAAGTTTCCTAAATCAAGTATTAACCAATTGGGCTGAATACCCCACTGGAAGTGATGTGCAGCATACATCATATGTTACACAAACAAATTTTAAAATTCATCTTCACCACAATACCCAATATTACTTCAGTGAGGCTGCTGAGAGTGGAAAGGAATCAGCACTAGCCTGATTTAATCTGTAACAAGATACACTCTAAGTTATTTATTTTGTTGGTCTTAATTTGCCTCAACTCAATTCCACAGCATGGATTTGAAGAATTAAAAAGCAAACAGCTCTGAGAGCATCTGCTGCACATTCTAACAGTGATGGTGTATCTGCAGATTTGTGCCCAACACGCTTGCTTTGAGAGCAGAAAATATATATCCTACATTGCTCAGGACAAAGGTCCCAAAGGCACAGGTAAGTGAGCTAGATCCAGAGCTGGAAGTTACATTACCATGTTACATGCCCTCAGAAGGGCTAATTATCCCAGGCGCAGCAGGATGCTGCTGTGACTAATTTCACAATGCAGGGTCCCTGCTCAATGCTACGTCCTTGTGATGCAATGCAGCAGTTGTCGTATATATGAACTTGGTATTCCCAATGCAGTTTATTGCAAAATACACATACTCTAGACTGGTGAAATCTTGGCTTGGTAAAGGAAATGGCAAAAACATCATCCAGCAAAGATAAGAATGCACCTCTTTCATCCCAACTGATCTTTTTATGTCAGAAGAGTTCAATAAAATTTTGGTTACCTTCTTCACTACTCTTACTCTATAGATTCCCATTCTCTTATGCATTGGTGCTGAATCTCAGAACCGTTTAGGTTGGAAAAACTTTCAAGATTGTCAAGTCCAACCTAACACTGCCAAGGTGACCATTAAACCATGTCTCTAAGAACCACATCTACACATCTTCTAAATCAATCCAGGGATAGCAATTCAACCACTTCCCTGAGAAGTCTGTTCTAATGTTTTACAACCCTTTTGGTGAAGAAATTTTTCCTAATACCCAGCCTAAAACTCCCCTGGTGCAACATGAGGCCATTTCCTCTCATCACATCACTTGTTACTTGGTAGAACAGACCAACCTTCACCTCACTACAACTCCTTTCAGGTAGTTGTAGAGAGCGATAAGGTTTCCCCTCACTGTCCTTTTCCCCAGACTAAACAAGCCCAGTTCTCTCAGTCACTCCTCAGAAGACTTGTGCTCTAGACCCTTCACCAGATTCACCGATCCTTGTTTGGTCATGGTCCGGCACCTCAAAGTCCTTCTTGTAGTGAGGGGCCCAAACCTGAACACAACATTCAAAGCGCAGCCTCACCAGTGCCGAGCACGGGGGGATGATCACTTCACTACTCCATGTCCAGATCCCACTGTAGAGCCCCCCTACCCTCAAGCAGATCAACACTCTCAAATGATTTGACTTGTTTTAACACAGCACAGTCAGTTCAGGTTTTATTATAGTTTAGCTGTACCTTGGCTGTTGAAGAGAAACTGTAGAGTTTCAGCAGAGAAAATTATTCCAGTACATATCACAACTACTAGAGTTCTAGTCTGAATTCCTAATTTGATCATTTTGGTGTTGTTTCTTAGCTGAAATAATTCTTTACAGAATGTTCTCTTTATTGCATGGACAACCCAAGTCATATTACCAGAACACTCAGTTTCATCCAACACTGCTAACAAAAGGATTACCCCTGATCTCCCCTGCTGATCCACCCAGCACTGCCCATTCCTTTTGAGGATGCCGTTGAACCAGAGCTGGCAACTGATTTGAATATAAAACAAATCCACAGGAAAACAAAAATAGTTTTAAACCAGAGCAGTTCCCTGAGCTGGTTCATTGAGCTGCTGTTTATGCTACAACGAGCTAAAGTGTAGAGGAGAAACATAAGGAAGGCGAAGCAGAACTGTTTTTTTTCAGTTGGCAGTGTTGGCTTAGAGCAATGCAGGATGATCCTATACCTAGGACATAAATATTGTAAATCCTCCTCAGATATAAAAAGCTGTGGATTTTTTTATACATGTCTTCCCTTTATGTCTAACAGAGCTTGTTTGTTGAAATACAATGGGCCTCAAGATCTGCCAGCTCCTGGCAGGCTGACAGCCTCTTCCAACACCTCCTACAGAGCTCAGAAGAATGACAGAGCTGTCAGATACTTCTCTGACAGGTTGAACACCCAAACTTCTGCAATAGTAAGTGCCAGGAAATACATATAGCCTGATTCTTAGAAAGATAATGCACTTAAAACCACTGTATTTCTCCATCAGGTACTTTTTTTTTCGTAAGTGTTCAACATTAATTTTAATCATGAACTACCTTGACATGGGCTGGTATAAAATGGTCTGTATATACATAAACACCAGGTCCTTAATCTTATATGGTCATTGTGCATACACAATTGTTGTCTACACATTTTATTTGCCTGTAACCACACAGCTGCTCTTCAGATAGGCAGAGTACTGAAATACCTGAGCTAGCTTTAAACAATTCAGGACAAGGAGCAGGATTGAGATGTGCTAACTTACTAATCTTCAGGAGAGAAAACTCACATGTTGTATTGGGCTGGCATGTCTTTTTCATGTGGTTGAACAAGCACAATCTTCAGGGAAAAGGGCTGTGTTCCTTCTAGTAGAGAAGTGTCTTCTCTTTGGATAAATTATTTCCAATAACTTAAACTACTGGGATCAGAGCTGTCCAATTAATACATGGAGGCAAAATACTTCAGGATTATTTCTACTGAGATTGGCTGGGTTGTTCAGAGGATAAGCTAATATTTAGTATGAGTAGAAGCAGCAGACTCTGATCCAGAATAAATGACCCCTGTTTCCTTTCCTTTATTCAGTGTTTACATAGTCCACTGTTTGGCTACCTCATTTGAGGCCAGTGACCCACCACTTCTTGTGATTGTTATGACGATCAACAGAAAATCTCTTCAGCACAAGCAATTAACTGGTGCTGTTCATTCAAATCCACTGCTGTGTTTCAGTATCAGGTTTCAGCTGTCAGTTTTGGTTTTTCCTGGAGACAATATTGTGCAATATTATAAAACATCAGTAGCCAAAACAAACCTCTGACAAATGTAAATGGTTGCTGCCAACTCCATTGCACCCGTGAGCATATACGAACCGTCTCTCCTATACTGCACCTGTCTGCTCTGCTTTTTTGCACACAAAATGAACTTTCCAAGATCTCTTTTCTTTAGCTATTCCAAATGCTATAAAAATGCTGGAAAGAATCAGTCACCCTGTTATTTACATGTCTTAAAACTTGTAACATGGCAAGTCAATGTCAGCACTAGAATGGTGCCTGGGGGTAAACACCTGGCTTCACTGATGCTGGTAGCAAAACTCCTGTTGACTCCCATGGGAGGAGGATGTCATCCCAGGCTTACAAGTGCCTAATGCCAGGTTCTATCTAATAGGCAGTATTTCACAGTTGTGGAAATCATGCAACAGCACATCACTTTGCCTGGAGTAGTGGATGTAGTACCGCTGGGTTTACCGGGAAGATTTCTACATATTTTTCCAGCTCTTTTACAATTTCTAAAATCTGTTGAGTTAAAGGTGTCACTGTAGTTAAAGGGTCACTAAGGTGTGGAAAGTGTGACATTTTCTGCTGACGAAATCATCCTTTTACCTTTTTTTCAAGTGAGGAGGTTCAAAATCTAAGAAAGTGGTTTATTTCAACTTTTTTTTATTTCCGTATTGTTCACTGTCAAAGACTTTCCGTCTTTTCTGTTTGGTTGTCATGCCTGCTCCAATTATTTTGGTACTTAACTTATCATTCCAGGTGTTCTGCTTCCAAAATGATGTGCTGATTCTGCTAATTCTTCCTTCCTCTCCTTCTCTTTTCCATAGCCTTTGCCCAATCTTTGTTTCACATGAAGTTCAGCTTTCCAGTCAGCTCCTTCAGGAAACTAGAGGATTACTCAGAAAAATCTAAACTATGATGGTTCTTTCTGGGGGAAGATGAAACAACATTTTGGGACTAGAAGGCTTAGACTCCACGATACTTTGGGAGACCTCTTGAAGGCTTAATTTACCTTGCGATGAACAAGTAGCACAAACGATCACAGCAACACCCACCGCCTACACAACAGCAACTGCTGATGACCACTGGTCTCACCTTGCACAAGATGCACAAGACAGTACCTGCCACATTGCTGCACTTCTCCCCCAAATGGTGACAAAACAAATGCCAGCTTGAAAATGAAGGAGGCAGAAATGAAATAGAGGACAGAAATAAAATCAAGGAATTCACTAAGCAGAACCAGATCTTTGGCTGAGAGATGTTATCCTATTTTCCATACTTTGCAGAATCAAGTCATCCTTGTCTTCCCTTCCTGAAGGGTTTGGAGTTGGTGGGGTGCAGACTGGTGTTCGTTCTCCTGTCCGTGTGAGGAGTGGTGTGATGAAGAGAGAGGTGAAGAATGGCCCTCTCAGTCATGATCTTGGCATTTGGATCTCAACTTTCACATACTTGTGGCAGACTGAAGAATACAGCACTGCATGGGTCTGCAGGCATTAATATAGTTGATATTAGAACGACTGCAAAGGGGGTTTTGTGAGCATTTCTTCTGACTGCAAAACACAAACCTATTGGGAACTTTTCGAATAGAGCCCCACTATATCCCTGCATGATCCACCAGAGATTCCAGAGAAATCCCTTCTCCAGAACTGTCCAGCGGGTTCTATCACTTTTTCATCTGTGCAGTTTTATCGAGGTCTTCAGAACTTTCATCTGGAATCCTGTATATTCAGCACAGCAAAGGAAAAAACCGAGGACTTCAAGCCATCCTGATCTTGAATTAAACCACCTTTAACAAAACCATCATCATCTGTCTTTTTTTCTAACCTAATCCCATAATGGACCTTTATAAATAAAGGCATGTGGTTTGAAACTTAGCATTTAAAGAATCAGAGAAAAGAATGAACATAGAAACAGGTTTTAAAATATCTATGGAAAAAAAGACAGGGCATTATTTTAAATAATTAAACTCAAGCTCAGGTGATTTGTCTTGACATATGTATAATGCATGAGATTTCTTATCTTTAAAAGCCAGTGTTAAAGAAGGAAATGATAGCATTTCAAGTCAATAAAATTTTCAAACTTGTATTTTGCCATTTCCAGCTCCCGTATTAAAAATCTATTAGCAGAAAGCCTGTTGAAAAGCTGACCATGAGCACAAGAGACTTTTTCTGGAAACACTTCTATTCAGTTCTCATGCCTGAACAAAAGCAGATTGGCACATTCAGTTATATACAAATGCCTTTGAAAGGGACCTCCCCCCCCTTTCCCATAGCCACGCGTTTCAGTGCTCTATATGCTGAAGGAAGCCAGTGAAAGGTTTGAAGGGGTGGGGAGACCAAGGGCTTCCACCGAGATCCTTCAAAGTCCTCGTCTTCTATAGTGGGAGGATTTCCCTCTAAATCCTTTTCAAAAGCATATTGATGGCTTTCAAAGCTTAAATGGCATTTGTCAACCATCAGTAAATCTTGAAAACTGTTTCTGCAAATAGCCCAATTCTGAGTCTCAGCTTTTCCCATTAATCTGTACGTAAGGCCACTGAAGACTTTTTCAGAGCCTAGATAATGCCTGGATTAAAAGGTCCATTCAGAAGGGAAAACTTTAGCATTCACCTTGTGTACATAGCCATTTCACCAGTGGTATTCATGGGTTGTTATTTCAACTCTGCATTTGTCCTGCAAACAAGACATTTTGCCACAAAGACTTGGTAGAGACATTCTTCAGTGAATTACTGAAACCTAGCCCCACTATTTGTCATGGCTTGTTATTTTTATCAAGTGTAATCAGTTCAGATAGGAACCCTAGACTGACAACTTTACAATTACATTACTATTTTAAGAGTGCAAGGTATGTTTCTTCTAACTCAACAATGAAACTGATTAAAGCATACCCTGATTGCTTTATCTAATGAAACAGTCTAAAATTTCCCTTGATCAGATGTCAGAAGACTTTCTGTTTCTTTCATATTGAAAATAAAGACATGAACTTTATAAAAATCATTATTCAACATTTTTACTTTATGGTATTTTATAAAAACTTTATACATTTACAAGGCTTAATAATTTATAATATGTTACATACTGCCTTGTGTTTGTATTTTAGGGCAATACTCTATTAACTTAGCTTTCTCCAAATAAAACAAATGGACAGACTTTAAACCCTCAGAACTTCTATCCCTTACTCAAAAAACCTCTTTTTTTTTAGACTGTTCTAACTAATACTGTTTCTCTCCTTTCTGGTTTTGGTTTTGTGGTGTTCTGGTTTTTTTTTTTTTTATTTGGTATCCAGTAAGTTATACCAAAGCCAAGATAGGAGCTATTTTGAAGGGCACAAGGCTTTTCACTATTATTATTATTACTGAAATAATTAAGTCAAAATATTTATGCATCACAGAAAAGAAGAAAACCAGAACAAAATCACAAACTGGTCTCCAGGAAAACTCTGAGGTGCTAGGCATTTTTTATAATATTTAAAAAAAAAAAAAAATCAGACTCCTGTCAAATTTCCCCCAATCCAGATGGATCTCATTGTTTCAACCTTCAACCTTTTTACCATATTGGACAACTTACAGTGAACATAAAGAACAATCAACTTGGGGATCACTGAAGTTCACTGGACATCCCTCACAAGGATACACAAAGATCACCCTTCCCTCCAGTGCTGTTGAAAGGGAGCAGCTTTATATACGTGGATTTATATACGTGAAATCACAGGAACTATGGCAGAAGTCCATGCCTTGCATCTGCTTTTTTTGTTTGCCTTATTGACCATCTATGTGGACATTGTCCCTCCCATTTTTTCTATGGAAAACACCTCGTAACTTAAATGTGAAAACTCTCTGTAGCTTGGATATGGCAGACAGATCACCCACGCTCAGGCAACTCGCTGTGAAACTAATATGAAGCCAATCGCACAAGTTTAAAAAGAAGAGGTTTTCTACTCCAAACCTGTGCCCTACCCACCCCCCAACCCCCAAGTTACTGTGTTAATAATACTGCAACTTCCCATGTGTCTTGAAGACTTCTAGAGGAACTACGCCACAGCTCTTGGCTGATTAAAAGTAAACTAGGCCAGATTTTTTTATCTGTACATCACTTCTTAAGATGGCTTCCAGCCAACACTCTCCACACAGTAGGGAGAGCGACTTCCCATAGAGGCCATAACATACGCACCCCACATGGAGACACCTCAGATAACCTGGAGTACTCTAAATGTCATAAGGCAGGTATGTGTGAACATCTGAATGAAGTTCCAGCTGCATTAAAGAATGGAAACTCAGTTTATTTTGCTAAACACAGGCATCTAGAAAGATCTGAAAGAGCCTCGGTTACCTAAGACATCCATGTGGGCTGGCAAATACAACATTATGCATTATGTCCCTTTTGAAGGGATGACTGAAGGCCAGCTAAGACACCCTGAGGCAAATTGAGTGCACTGGATAGATACCTATGCTTAGACAATTGCATTGACCTTTCTTTGATACTGGGATTGAGCTCCTAACAGCCCTAAGTTAGCTGTTTGCATGTGAATCAGCGTTCTGGGCTCCTAGTGCAGATGGTTAAATCTAGAATGATTTATCTAATCTTCAGGTAAGCGACTTTCTTTGGTTAATGCTCTACAACTACTAGGACTACAATGACTGTTAGAAGAGAGAGACACTGCTCATGCTAGACAGCTGCATTTTAGATCAGACTGCGAATCTGGAGCTGAATAACCGTTCAGTTGACATCAGCAGCAACCAAGTTACAAGATAAAACGTATGCACAGAATTTATATTAGCAGTAGTGCAAAGAAATTAGATGAAGAAATCTGCTTCCTTGATTCCTTCTCTGCACCAATATAACTTTAAGTTTTCTGACATCTGAAGCATATGTAAAGCCTGATTCCTTACTCAAAGAGTAAGCATACTGGAAGAAACTAGTTTTCTATATGTGGGAAAGTCAGAAGTTGTGTTTACTTTCATCAGTATATGCTAAGACTTGTGACTTGATTGTTGGGCTTGCTTTTATAAAAATATATACAGGTAAGCCTTCCTAGAAATACAGAATACTTAATAAGGACAACACCAATTAGTAAAACCCTGATTAAAGTTAATGCAAGTTAGGCTGTTACAACACTTAAAGACCTTTGAAGTCTTTCTTCTCTGCAACTTAGGATGTGTCTCATGAAGTAGAGCTTAGGGAGCCCAGCTTCACGTGAGTTTCTATCTTGTAGTCAGACTTCTCTAGGTTCAATGAGATGGAGCAGGACTCTTGACCATTAAGATTCAGGAAAAAAAAAAAAAAAAAAAAAAAAAAAAAAAAAAAAAAAAAAAAACAACAAACCCACAACCCAACCTTTTTGGCAAGGTTAGTGCTCAGGTAAGGTCAGACCCAGCACTTTGCTGATGGTTTCCAGATGGCTCAGAACACAGTCAGAGCTCACACACATGTTCCTAAAAAATTCTACGTAGATGTAACTTCATATGTGTGTTGAATCCTTTGGGATAGAAACTTCACAAGTGGGAAGTATTCCTTGTAAAAACTATTTTTCTGCACCATTTTGAGAGTTGTGTATTTCCATAATACCACGGGAATGTTATTTAAAAACTCTTGGCCTTGTAAGGAACAGAAGGTTATGGAAGAAGGACAACTTTCAGAATTAGGGTCAGTATTTCCCTCCTTAAGAGTCACAGATTGTCTGACTTCTCCATATTTTTGATCCTGAAGAATTCTAAGTATTTAGGAAACTAAATCTGCGTAACTCGAAAGGAGGAACAACAGCAATCTCCTGTCCTTCCTCAGGTTCGTTGTAACACCTGTAGGAATCTGTACTCTAACTCACATCCTACATAATTCTGAGAAAGAATTGCTATCTTTTGTCTTGGGAGTGCAAGGGGAGCAACTTCTGCCCACCCATACACAAGAAGGATTGGCAGGGGGCAGAGAAAGAGTTTTCTGGGCTGAAGTATTTATATGTTTCCTGGCTTTTCCTTCCTACACTTTTTGTACAACAGTATTAAATTATGCAATTCTTTTCAAAGAACAACATAAAGAAAGAGTTAACTATTTATGAGGAGTTGAGGAGACTGCAGAGTGGGAGATGAACCAATTTTGCTATGACACTAAGCAATGCAATAAGGAAATGGAAGAAAATATAGGTCTGAATCTCAGATCAATGCTTTATCTGTGAGATGGTGCTGCCTCCTTAAGCAAAACCAGTAAGTATTCCCGGGCTAACCGCAATTCTCAGTGGTATTTCAATGAATGCTTCTACTTTTCTTCATAACTCTTCCATCAATTTTTATTTTTGTGACCATATTCTCACATTCAAACTAGCATAACTTTCGCAGCTGACATCACATGGGTTGGAATACAAATACTGCAGATGTTCACAATGCCATATTCTAGGACATAGAAGGACAACTGAAAATTAAGAGTGCTATTGTACGGGAACACAAGGTTTTTTCCCCTCAAATACTATGCAATGCATCTTGCTGGCAGGGGAAATTAATTTTCCAAACTCAGTCTTTAAAGGATATTATTTTTTTTAATAGGAGTGTCTTTGAGATAGAACATATGCCCCTTTTTCTCTATCCACACTATAAAATGTTTTTCCCATTCATCACAAATTGCTGTATTTTTTTCCTACGAAAGCCTGCCTCTGTGTTTTAATTGCTCCTGACACCGTGGATCCACAATCCCAATTATGGCAGTGGACTGCCATACAGCCCTAACAGAAATGATAAATATAGTCCTTATGCTTATCTGACTTTATAAATGTAACTTGCAAAATACAAAGAGGTAGGTGGACAGAATTATTAAGCAGGCTGACAGTAACTGCCTGC